>NW_017674089.1:15994-40752 GCF_001879085.1 Nicotiana attenuata | reverse complement strand
GGGGGGGGGGGGGGGGGGGGGGGGGTGTTCTTAAAGTGTATCCCTAAATGGATGCAAAGGACCTGAACAGTAAGTGAACAAATGTCGTTTAATTCACCCCATGGGCGACGAGAACCACCTAATAAGGTAAAAACAGCACGGGCTAGTCAATTTTCGGACTGATCATTCAAAAATAGCGAGCGTTTGCAAAGTTATTGAAAAATAGCCACTATTTTGCTGCAACACGGAAAGTTCCAGCATAATATATTGGAGATCGGTGCACCTGTGTATGAACTTCCAGCATATTATGCTGAACTCCAACACGCGGAAGTTCCAGTATATTATGCTGGACCGGTATATTAATCCGGAAAAATACTCCAGTATAATATACTGGAATTCCAGTATAATTATACTGGAGTATTTTTTCGGATTTTGAACAGTGTTTTCATTCAGATTTATCTTTACATGAAAAGTGGCTAAATCTTGATTACTTTTAAAACTGTGGCTATTTTTAAATAACCATTTGTAAATCTGACTATTTTTGAATTTCTCCCCCTAATACATAATAAGAAGTCAAATGCTAAATCTTCAAAAATGAAAGCAAATTCTACTGGGCCTTCCATGACCAGCGACTATTCCCTCTGATTGGCTGAGAAAAATCCACAACCCCGTCCTTAATGCAAACTTCAAACATGGCCTAAAATCTAAATGAGTAAGTGACTTGATAAACCGGCCGAACGAGTATAAATATTTGGGGAAATGATACAATTACCCACAAAACAGAACTATTTATTTTTTCTACCCATGCTTTCCATCTTTTATTTCTTTTCTCCTCCTCTTTTTTTTTTTTTTTTTTTTTTTTTTTTTTTTTTTTTTTTTTTTTTTTTTTTTTTTTNTTTTTTTTTTTTTAGTTTTCTTCTTTTTTTTTTTCTCCTTTTTGGTTATTTATTGTTTGCCCAAATTACGTTATTACTTTTACCATAATTTAAATTTCGCATTCAATTTTGGCTCCTTTTTATTTTTTGTTTTTATTTTTCTTTTCTCCTTTTATTTATTTTCTTTATTTCTTTGTTCCTTTTCTAATTTCATTTAGCTCATTTTTTCTTTTCTCTTATTTTTCTTTTCATAATCTAATTCCATTTATTATTATTTTGCTCTTTTTATTTCTTCTTTGTTTATACAGTAAGAAAAGATGATATAGTAAATATTTGTTCATATTTTTTTAATAAACTGGTATAATATACATTTTGTCTTTTTTCTTATTTTCTTTTTTAATTCAATTATTAGAACAACATATACTTTAACTGTTTTCTCCTCTCTTTTTTGCTTTCACTTTTTTTTCTTTCAATTTTTTTTTATTATTTCAAATTTTTATTTTTCATAATATAATTCTGCACATCTCCTTTTTTTCTTTTTATTTATTTGTATATTTTATATATTAGTTATTAAAAAATAACTTACTTTATTATATAGTATATCAAAAATAATATATTAATAGCAATTGAAGTATATTATTGCATTATGTATGATACCCATATGCTATATATTATATATTGGCAGGGTATATGATATCGAGAACTCTATTAGAAAATTAGGACTCATTGTAATTTTTTTGAAAAATTAAAAAATATCAAATTTAACTGTATTTTTACATTATATCATATGCTATAATAGTATACTGTGCAATAAATTATACACTATTGAATTAAATTTATATACCAAAATGGTATATAGTTTATTATTTTGGTATACAAATTAGTCTTCTTTGCTAGTCCAACTCAATTTCAACCTAAAAATTTTCATAAAGCACTATCTTTTGGTAGTAATTAGCCATCTATAGATACCATTTGTTATATTACGGATTATAGATAACTTTTGTGTGGTTATAAGATGTATTTGATGTATTTAAGCTATTGTATTCATGAATACAGTAGCAAAAATATGCGTGAATCAGGGAAGTCCAGCTAATCAATTGTTGTATTCGAGTGTATTCGACTGTATTCATGGAGTAAAACATGGGATTACAGCTGGACAGATTATTGTATTCAACTGTATTAGACTGTATTCACGGCGTGAAATAGGGGATTACACTGTTTTTAAAACGGAAAGTGAATCAATTAACATAATAGACTCCTAATATAACTCAAAAACTCAATTATAACACACAAATTTTGTATTTTCAGTTATAAAAAAGATACTCAACCGAAAAATACCCCAAAAACATAGCAATCTTCGCAGAAATTATATAATACATCTGAATACATATAATTAAAAAAAACATATGAATACATTCATGGCATATAGCGAGACAGTAAATATAATAAAATACATAGAATACAGCAGGATACATTGAAATACAATGAAAAAAAAGACAGTGAATACAATTAAATATATGGAATACAACGAGATACATTGAATTACAATAAAAAAAAGACAATGAATACAATGAAATACATGAAAATGCATTGAAATATATTAGCAGAAAATCAAGTTGCTCACCCGTAAACTTCGTCGTCTTTGTTCAAGAACAAACCCTAATTTTCGGCGAATCCGCCGTAGCAATACAATTCAACCAACGACGAAACAATCCACGGAACCCTCTCAAACCCTTCCTATAACGGCGAAATGGCAAAAACCTACCCCTTCAAGCTCGACCCATTTCAGGAAGATACCGTCGCGTGCTTAGAACATAAAGAATCAGTTCTTTATACTTCACCTTTAGGGATAAGCAGAGAGTTATTTATAATTCACCTTTGAAAGCATTGAGCAATCAGAAGTTTAGGGAATTAAGCCATGAGTTTAGTGATATTCAATTCGGTGCAAGAATTGATTGGAATGAAAAGAAAATAGTGTGGATGAGAGAAATTTTGAGATGGAACATCGTGTTTTTAGGGAATGGGGAAGAGAATGGGATGTATCAAAGTAGAGAGAGAAAGAAAATAGTGTAACTGAATAGCTATTTAGTGGGTTAGGGCTAGGAGGTAACCAAAATTAAATATTTTGTTATAAACCTTAAAAGGTATCTATAGAATATAATTTTTTTAAATGATATTTATTTAAAATAAATAAGGTGTTAACCTTTGTTATAGGACGTAAAAATCCCATTTTAAAAATCTACTCCAGAATTTCCACCAAATTGACTCAAACTTTAGCCACAAACAACCAATCAAAATTTTCAAACTAAATATTTTGGTTTAAGAAAAAAATAAAAAAACATGAAAACTCCATTGAAAAGTTAAAAAAGAACTCAATAAAAATTTAAAAAAATTCTAAGAGGATCAAATTATAATAGTATATGTTACATTATATGGTATATTGTAGCAGTATATCATTGGAATGAACTATATACCAAAATTGTATGTAGTATATCATTTTGGTATACAGTACAAATTCTTCTTCGTCAGTTTAACGCAATAAATTATACACTTTGAATAAAATATTATCCACCAAAATGGTATATAGTATATTATTTTTTTAATATAGAGGATTAGTTCATTCCTTCAAATATTATAGTAGTATAATTAATTATATACTCTTGAATTAATTACTGTATACCAAATACAATATAACATTTTGGTATACAGTACAAATCTATCTTCTTTGCTAGTTCAACTCAATTTTAACCCAAATTTTAAAAATCTACTCTAAATCTCCACCAAATTGACTCAAACTTTAGTCACAAACTACCAATCAAACGTTTCAAACTACATATTTTGGTTTAAGAAAAAAATTGAAAAAGCATCAGAACTCCGTTGAAAATTGAAAACGAACTCAACAAAAATTTCAGAAAATTCTAAAAGGACCAAATTATAATAGTATATTATTACATTATATAGTATATTGTAAACAATATATCGTTGGAATTGACTGTACACCACAATGATATATAATATATTATTTTTGTATACAGTACAAATTCTTCTTCGCCAGTTCAACGCAATAAATTATAAACTATTGAATTAAAGATTATATACCAAAATGGTATATAGTATATTTTTTTTTATCATTCCTTCAAAAATTATAGTAGTACAATTAATTATATACTCTTGAATTAGTTATTGTATATCAATATGATATACAATATAACATTTTGGTATACTGTACAAATCTATCTTCTTTGCTAGTTCAACTCAATTTCAACCCAAATTTTAAAAATCCACTCTAAAATCTCCACCAAATTGACTCAAACTTTAGCCACAAACCTCCAATCAAATATTTAAACTAAATATTTTGGTTTAAGGTAAAAATTAAAAAAGAATTAGAACTTCGTTGAAACTTGAAAACGAAATAAAATTTTCAGAAAATTCTAAAAGGACCAAATTGTAATAGTATACTGTTACTTTATATAGTATATTGTAACATTATATCGTTGGAATGAACTGTATACCAAAATGGTATATAGTCTATTATTTTGGTATACAGACAAATTCTTCTTCATCAGTTCAACGCGATAAATTATACGCTATTGAATTAAATATAATATACCAAAATGGTATATAGTATGTTATTTTGGTATATAGAGGATTGTTCATTTTTTCAAAAAAATTAGTAGTATATTATTGTAATTAATTGTATACTCTTGAATTAATTATTGTATACCAATACAGTATAAAATATAATATTTTGGTACATAGTATAAATTCGTCTTCTTCGCTAGTTCAACTCAATTTCAATCTAAAATTCAAAACTCAACTTCAAATGAACTGAAATTTAACCACAACATTCAAACATCAATCCGAACATCATCCAGTCAAAAATTAGTTCAAGCATCAATAAATCATCAAAAATTAATTTGTGTTGTTCAAGCTTTTTGTATTGGGTGATACCCTTTTTTGCTTGAGCCCGACCGGGTTGGGTCCGGTCCGGGGCAAGTCGGGGCCATCGAACCCGACCTGGATGCAAGGTAGAACGACGGCCACGTCAACAACCGAGGTCGAGTCATTTCGAGACCGTTGCAGAGCTCGATATGAGTCACCACCGGATGGAGAAACACACAAGGGCGGAAGCCGGACTCGTAACGGATAACCAAGCGTCGCCGGATATCTCGCCCAAACGTGATTTTCTCAACCACTTCAGGCCATTAAGGCGTAATTACAGGGATCCACGATGTAATTAATTTACCTACCTTATTTTTACCCTTAATCAGAATGTATAAAAGGGGAGAAGACCCCATAAAGAGGGGATCGGAAAACCATTACACGACAGTACCATCTCTCTCAATTCTTGTACGCTATCAAGCACAATTGTTCTAAGCAATATTATATTCTGCGATTATTTACTTTAGTAGCAATTGCTGAGTCTTTATCTTTTATTTTCCTCAATCCAAATCTTTTGTATCTTTTAGTTCACGGATCCTTAAAACCCCATATAAATTCAATTGTTATCCGGATTCCAGGGTAAACACTTTTAGCTGTAATTTTTGATTTAAATTAGATTAAATCTCCATCGAAATACTTCAATTTGAGAATAATTTTTACAATGATGGTTACAGCTAAATTTTAACACCAACATGATTTCAAACACGATATGCAAGCCTCCGATTTAAATCATAAGCTTCAGCGCAACCATCGACAATCATGACTACTTTGCCATGTTCGCTCATCTGCCTTCACCAGTAACATTCCATTCCCCTAAATTACCCCTGCTACATATGAATAAGAATGAAGAAAGAGATTTGGAGAAGTTAGGGGTGTGTAATAAGAGAGAGACGCTTTTCATGATTTAGGGTATTGAAGCAGGTGGGTAATATGATTCTCTAGGGTAGGTAGATTTTGTAATTAGTTTTAAAATGGGTAAAGACGAGTAAATTTTTTTTTATGTTGTAGGTATATGATGTAGTTTCCTCTAAATATTTCTTAAAATTTGCAATATTACTAATTTCAATTTGTATTAGAGATACTGCAATTATTATTATTATTATTATTATTATTATTATTATTGTTAATATTGTTGTTGTTGTTGTTTGTTGTTGTTGACTTCTTGTTGTTGTTGAATATGAAAGATTGCTGACGAGTTGCGTAGCCATGCAATTTTGCTTTACTCACTTCCTTTTCGTGGGTGGTACATAACGCATTGTTTATTGCATGAAAATTGTGTTTCTTGTTTTATATACCTAAAATGCTTCTTATTCACAATGATGCGCATGAATATTTTCACATACTAGCAACCAATCCCGTTTCTGGAATATTAACGATCAGTACTCAATTTTAACAGATACTAATAAATATTTATCTGTATTCAGTGTTTTTGCAGATAATAAAAGTGAGAATACATATTGACATTATTAAACCATAATAAGTGAAAAACGTTTGGATAAAAATACATGCATATCTTACATTAATTAATTTGATGTATATCAAATGGGGAGAGACATTAGCATCTAGTACAATAAGATTTTCAATGGAGGAGTATTAGCTCTTCACTACAATAAATTTGACCTAAAACCACACCAATTTTAGACAATGCTCGAAAAGTATTGCCAAAAGTATATGTGGAACGCTTCATAAGGGGTGGCCTTTGTCAAGCACTTTTGGATACGAATTATAGGCAACTCTTATGAAGCATTCCTGTATTGGGGAAAATTATATTTATATATAAAGGTGACGCGTCAAGACACGTGGATTAGTTAAATGGTCAAAGAATCGCAATTAGCCACGAGTCAGGAGTTACAATAGATACGAGCAAAGAAAGAGGAAGAGGCACGGGACATCAGACAAGTAACACGGCGCCCGTACCTATTTAAGTCATTTATATCCGAGAATCAGAAGGAATGAATCTGACAATAGAAAAGAGTGCAGATACGACATTTAATGAGCATTAAATGCTGAATACGTTAGAGAATATATTTTGAATGTAATGATTGTGTAACGTAGCATTCAATGTCTTTAATTACTCATAATAGCCTCATTATGATTCGAGCAAAACGTATATTCTCAAGGGTACCTATAAAAATGAGATATATGATCAGTTGTAAGGACACGAAAGACTATTGGAATAGACATTGATTTATTTGTTTCTCTTGATTACCATCTTGCTATCCAGAATTACTTCTTTTTATTCATTTTCTTGAGATTATCAGTAACCCGTGTTCTTCTAAAATATAGCTTTAGTCAAAATTCTATTTTTTGGTTAAACAAATTGGTTCCGTTACTGGGAATCGAACCCGGGTCTCCTGGGTGAAAGCCTGATATCCTAACAACTGGGCAGCTATAGCTTTCACAAGTAATTTGAATGAAAAAAGCTCGGAAGCTACGAGGAAACTCAAGGAAAGCCTTCGAGAATTCCCTGCTACAACGTGGAATGATGTTTATAACAGGTATAGCATGAAGCTGAGGATTGAGGAAGATACCGTTCCACGATTTCAAAAAGAAGAAAAGGTAAGTTCGAGACGTTCAGAGTCCGAAAAAAGATCCGGTAAAAACAGGTACGAGCCTTATATGGGACCCGCGAGAAAGGACTCACGGTCAAAGCAATATCACCAAAGGTACGATCATAAATCTAGAAACAGAGAATCAGGTTCTTCATCAAGATTTAGAAACGAGCGAAACAACCATGAGTCGCGAGATGATGATCGAAATTTAAAAGCAAGGTTCAGTGGTTACAACTTCAATGTCAGCACCTCCGAGCTCGTAGCTGTTTTGAGAAGCATGGGAGATAAGGTTCGATGGACAAAGGAGATGAGATCGAATCCAAATAGGCGCAATCCTGATCATTGGTGCGAGTTTCATAACGACCATGGACATAAAACGGCAGATTGCAGATTTTTACAGAGCGAAGTTGATCACTTATTAAAACAAGGGTATCTTACTGAGTTGTTCAGTGAGAAAGGCAAATAATCTTTGAAGAACAGACAGGAGCCTCCAAAACCCCCTTCCCCCAAAAGAACTGTCAACGTTATAAGTGGGGGTGAAGACATCAATGGTATATCATATACCGCTGCTAACAAAATTTCCAAAGTAACAATTACCCAAGGAAAACGGGTGCGGCAAGTTTTAGAAGAAGACAACATTACATTCAATGATGAAGATGCAGATGGCGTGTTAACCCCTCATAACGATGCACTAGTAATATCTTTAATTGTATACGATACTAATGTAAAACGAGTTTTGATTGATCCAGGTAGTTCCGTAAACATTATTCTATTAAGAGTATTACGTGAGATGCACGCTGAAGATAAATTAATACCAAAGGCACATACTCTATCTGGGTTTGATAATTCCACCGTCGTTACGAAAAGAGAGGTAACGCTCACCACATTTGCTGAAGGAGTCGTCAAAGATACAAAGTTCCAGGTAGTAGACATGGAGATGGCTTATAATATGATTCTTGGAAGACCATGGATCCACGAAATGGATGTTGTTCCTTCAACCTTGCATCAAGTCATTAAATTTCCAGCGCCATGGGGAATATGTCAAATCAGGGGAGATCAACAGACATCTAGGAACATCAACTCCGTGGCAGATTCAAGTACGAAGGGTGAAGAAAAATAGCAATTACAGAATCCAGTTGAGGATAACATAGCGTCAACCTCAACTGAACAAGAACAAACAGATGTAGATTCAAGGCCCGATTCCATTCAAGAACCAGAGGAAAATGAAAACATCAAAACGACGATAGAAGTGCTGGAGGCTGTGGTTTTGTTTATACACTGGCCAGAGAGAAAAGTGTATATAGGAGCTAATCTTAGCCCGGAGGTGAAGCGTAAGTTGATTGAATTTTTAAAAGCTAACACAGACTATTTTGCTTGGTCCCATACTGACATGACAGGGATACCACCGGAGGTGATGACTCATAAACTAAATGAAGATCCATCATATCCTCCAGTCAAGCAAAAGAAAAGAAAGCAAGGAACTTTCAAGAATCAGGTGATTCAAGAAGAAGTCCAAAAATTGCTAAAGATTGGTTCTATTCATGAGGTAAAGTATCCTAACTGGTTAGCCAACACTGTTGTAGTTCCAAAAAAGAACGGTAAGTGGCGGGTTTGCATAGATTACACAGATCTTAATAAAGCCTGCCCTAAAGATTCTTTTCCATTGCCACACATAGATCAATTAATTGATGCAACTGCAGGTCATGAACTATTAAGTTTTTTAGATGCATATTCAGGGTATAATCAGATTACAATGGATCCAGGAGATGAAGAAAAAACTTCTTTCATAACAGACAGGGGGACTTACTGTTACAAAGTAATGCCCTTTGGTCTAAAGAATGCAGGTGCACCGTATCAGAGGTTAGTTACCCAAATGTTTCAAGAACATTTATGCAAGACTATGGAGGTATACATCGATGATATGCTCGTTAAAACTCAGCATTCAGAAGATCATATATCGCATCTGTCTGAAATGTTTAAAATTTTGCGAAAATTTAATATGAAGTTAAATCCCGAAAAATGTGCATTTGGTGTTGCGTCAGGTAAGTTTTTAGGTTTTCTTGTTTCTAACCGTGGTATTGAGGTGAATCCTGCACAGATTAAGGCCATTGAAGAAATCCCTGATATACTCTCGAGCAAGAAAGAAGTTCAAAGATTAACATGGAGGATTGCAGCTTTGGGAAGATTCATTTCTAAATCATCAGAGAAATGCTTTAAATTCTTCTCAGTTCTTAAGAAGCAGGATCATTTCGAATGGAACGAAGAATGTCAACAAGCACTCAGGAATTTGAAAACATACTTATCAAATCCACCTTTGCTAGCAAAACCAAAGGCTGGGGAGAGACTGCTCATTTACCTTGCTGTTTCAGAAGTAGCGGTAAGTGCTGTTTTGGTTCGAGAAGAACAAGGTAAACAATCCCCTATCTATTATGTAAGTAAATCTTTGTTAGATACGGAAACGCGGTATCCTCAATTAGAAAAGCTTGCACTTGCATTAATCATGGCATCTAGGAAATTAAGGCCTTACTTTCAGTGTCATCCTATTGCTGTAGTAACCGCCTACCCTTTGCGTAATATATTACATAAGCATGAATTATCAGGTAGGTTGGCTAAGTGGGCAATAGAGTTAAGTGAATACGAAATCATGTACCAACCTAGAACTGCTATAAAATCACAAGTGTTAGCTGATTTCGTGGCTGATTTTAATTAATAAAGCAGTTTCAAACCTGAAAAGTTATTCAAATACCAAGGGATGAAAATCTCGAGGCAGACGCCTTAGCTAATCTCGCATCTGCAGCTGATGTGGCAAGTGATGCAAACACCTCAATTATTCATTTATTTCATCCAGTTCTCGACCCTGACAAGAATGAGGTAAATTTTAATAATTTAACTTGGGATTGGAGGAACGAGATTGTTGCTTTTTTACAGTATGGAACCGTCCCTGATGACAAGAAAAAAGCTCATGCGCTTCGAAAAAAGGCTGCCCGGTACTGCTTAAACCAGGGCAACCTATATCGTAAAATGTTTGGTGGCCCCTTAGCCAGATGCCTCGGACCCTCTCAAACGGAGTACGTAATGAGGGAAATACATGAGTTGCACTGTGGGAATCACGCCGGAGGAAAATCGCTGGTAAGAACCTTAATTAGGGCAGATTATTACTGGCCTAAAATGGAAGAAGAAGCAGAAAGTTTCGTGGCTAAATGTGATAAATGTCAAAGGTACGGTAGCAATATGCATAGATCCGCGGAGTTATTACATCCGGTTATCGCACCATGGCCATTTATGAAATGGGGAATGGATATCTTGGGTCCATTGCCATAAGCGAAAGGACTTGTAAAATTTCTGCTCGTACTCACTGATTATTTACTAAATGGGTAGAGGCAGGAGCATTCAAACAGGTACGAGAAAAGAAAGTCAGAGATTTTATTTGGCGCAATATAATATGCCGATTCGGTGTACCAAAGGAAACCGTATGTGATAATGGCCCTCAGTTTATAGGAGCTCAAATCACAGAATTTTTTCAAAGCTGGCAGATTAAAATGATTACATCAACACCTTATCATCTGGTGGGTAATGGGCAAGCAGAGTCAACAAACAAGATTATCATCAACAATTTGAAGAAGCGTTTAGAAGAGTCAAAAGGAAATTGGCCAGAAGTATTACCTGGTGTTTTATGGGCATATCGCATCACAAAAAAACAAGTATGGGAGAAACACCATTTTCGTTGGTTTATGGAGCAGAAGCTTTAATTCCAGTCGAGATAGGAGAGCCAAGTACGAGGTTTGCACATGCAACAGACGAGTCTAATAACGAAGAAATGCGTGTGAGTCTTGATTTACTTGAAGGAAGAAGGGAAACTGCATTGGTAAGAATGGCAGCGCAAAAGCAAGTCATAGAACGGTACTACAACCGGAAAGCACGACTCAGATTTTTCGAAATTGGGGACTTTGTGCTCAAAAAGATTTTTCAATCTACAAAGACAGCTAATACGGGAAAGTTAAGTCCAACATGGGAAGGACCCTATAGGATCAGTGGCATTGCAGGTAAAGGAGCATATGAGTTGGAAACAATGGATTGCAAAATACTACCTTCGCATTGGAACACTGTTCACCTGAAGAGATACTATTTCTAAGGAATACCCACGGTCAGGTACCCATCTTTTGAAGTTTATTTTTTGAATTGTTAAAATTTTACTAACGATTTTAGATGATAGGCAAAAAAGCTAACCCGTACTAAATGATGAGTCACGACCTGAAAGGCACACGGAATAAACTAAAATTCTTGGCCTAGGGTTACAATTATTCTGATAGAAATACAAACGGGTTAAGCAGTCTTCATCTAAAATCGCACCTCCGAGTCCCATATATTTTTCCTTTTCAGGAAAAGGACCAAATGAGAGAAGCAATCAAGTGCTCGAGGCTTCATACTTCAACGCTCAAACACTTGGGGGATTACATAATACACACGAGTATGTGTTATAAAGAAGGCAAAGAAGATTGAGGAGAAATCAAGCCTGAAAAAGTCAAGTGCAGAGTAAAAGTTACAAAGTCACGAGCCAAGGCCAAAGAAAACCTTACTGTAGTTAGGGTAAAAGCCATGTACTAAAACGAGTTATAAAGAAAAACCTCGTATTTTTATTATTCTGAAACGGGTTATGAAGAAAAACCTCGTATTTGTAATCTAATTATAAATCTGTTACAAGAAAAACAGTTACGAGAAAGTTATAGATGTAATTTAAATACATGTAACGAATTATTCAAAACTAGACAAAGTTCAAATAAAAATTTGTCAATGTTATTCCAAAAGAAACATGTGTGTTCCTATTTCTTTAGCGTATGTTAACACCATTATGAAGTTGAGACGTCTTCTTCATTAAGTGTCGAAATATAAAAGGGCCCTCTTTTATAAAACTCATGTTTGCTTTAGCTATTCATGAAGTTAACAAAAGCATTTTCTAAAGAATAAAAATGCAGATTATTCTATAAGTCCTTAGAAATAAAGGCAAGAATAAAATAAATAGAAGTTTAAGATAGTAATTGAGAAAACTTCTAACAATATTAAAAAGCTTAAGACTAAGTAAGAACTTAGTCGAAAAACTACGAATTGTTTATACAGAATGCCCCATAAAAAGACTTGGGGACTTGCGTTTCCAAAATCAACCCTCAAATGAAGCTAAGTGTTTGATTACAATTTTTCTAAAATAAACCCTTAAATGAAGCCAAGGGTTTCTAACACAACTTTCCAAAGTGGTACCTGCAAAAAAAAAAAAAAGGAATTCAAGATAAATTTTTTACTAAGAAGATGTGGGAACTGAAGAAGATGCATCAACAACAACGAGCTCAACTTGGACAGGAGCATCAACGATTGCGGGTTGATCTTGATTCACAGCAACATGCTCAACTTGAGCAAGAGCATTAGCAGATGTGGTTTCAACCTGGCTTGTGGCAGTAGGTTCGATTGGGCTTGAAGAAGATTTGATACCCGTATGAGCTTCAACCACGGGAGCTTCAATCACGGGAGAAGGAAAGTCCTGTGTTTGCTGAGTTTGTTCAATGGTCTCATTAACCTTAGCTAATTCTGACTCCAGGTCGAAGTTTTCTTGCCCAACTTCAATTAGGGTATCACGACGTGAACTCAAAAAAGCCCAACTTATCTCTACATCAAATTTTTCTTCAAGGATCTCATAATCCTTTTCCCAAGCAGTAACCTCATTCTTGAGCTCTTCATTTTCGGCCAAGGCAGAATTACAAGAAGCTTGAAGGGAAGCATGAGAGCTCTCTAAAGCACGTATCTTATCAACAAAGACTCTAAGGTCTTCTTGTGCTTGGGTTAAGTTTTGCACAAGCTCCCCAGCATAAACTTTTTTTTGATTCAATAGAGCCTTCAACGCCCTGTTCTCCTCGCTAGCCTTAGATAGCTGTTATGAAAAGGAGGATTCAAGGCATTTTTTTTCTTTCTCAGCTTGGCTCAAGGAAGCCTTGATCACCGCTTGCTCCGAAGTTAATGCTCGCACTTGCTGTTCCAAGGTACTCCTGCTCTCTTGTAAATCCTCTATGTTAATTTGAGCACTGTCAAACTGTTCCTTCCAATTGTTTGCTTCCAACTGAGAATCACGTGCTACCTTCTCCAAGAGAGAGATTCTGTTCATCAGCTCAGTGCCAATAAGATTGGCCTAAGGAAAAAGGAAGGGAAATAAGAATCTTGAGGGTAAAAATTTTTACAAAGTAAAGAAGAGAAAGAAAGAAAACACCTTCAAAGTGGCATGCACTATGTCATTCATTAAAGTCAGGCTGCTATGGCTCTCTAGTTTTACTTTCTCGATTGGGCCAATTAAAGGCTCGAGCCAAACGTCAGCTTGACCTGACTTTCTCAAGAGGCTGCTATCAGCAGGGACTTCAATAGTAACGCTCCTCATAGCAGTACTTCTACTCGAAGAACCTACCTCCGTATAGTGAACGATAGGTGGGGGAATTGTTAAGGGAGGAGCGGTGGAAGGAGTAAAAATAATAGAGGGAGGAATAGAGACAGTTGAGGCAGGTAAAGAAAGAATCATAGGTGCGGGAGTTGAAAAGGAAGATAAGGGAAGTTCATCTAAAACAGGCCCTAAGTTGCCACTATCAAAACCACTGATAAAAATCTGGTCAATGGACTCACGAGTATCATGTGAAGTGACGTCATCATCAGGAATAATAACAGGGGTATCAACAGGTTCGAAGAGAGGAAGACGAGGTGAGATTTCAGCTTCGTCGTCAGATACGACACGTCTTCTAGCTCGTGATCTCGTCACCAGGGAGCCTCCTTCATCCTCTTCTTCTGAGTCTTCTTCTTCAGTAGCTTTTCTTTTTGCAGAAGAAGAACCCAAGACTATTTCTCAGGATGAAGAGGTACGAGTACCCAAAGAGTCCCGAGAGGCCGCAACTGCCTCAGCAGTAACCCCTCGAACAGCAAATCCTGATAAAAAGAAGGATAAAAGTTAGAACAATAATAGAAAATATTTATATATGTGAAAGATAAAATAGAAACTCTTACCATGAGTCTTTACTTTCCAACCGTAACGGTTGGAAAGGTTTTTCCATGACCTACCCTCCATTGGAGCGGTCCTCAACAATTTTTCTACCCAACCACGAAAGTTGGGCACATTCTCCACAACACCCATGGTTGCTGAGAAAAGAAAAGAAGCGACATTAGAGAAATTAATAAGCTTGAAAGAAAAAGGTACGAGAAAGATATAACACTTACGTGCAAAGTTCCACTTCTCAGGGAAGGGAACGTTATCTTCACCCACTAAACCAGCAGTGGGGGCAGCAACAAACCGAGCATACCAGCCACGGTCTTTATCATCTTCGGGGCTCACTAAAACCCTCTTGCTCCTGGCTGCTAGGGTAAAAACACCATTGCGGAAAAGCCTAGGGGAGTAGAGGTGAATTAGGTGGGGGGGAAAGTAAAGCCAACATCTGCCATGTTGGCGAGGTGCCTCAAGCAGGCGACAGCCCTCCAAACAATTGGACCAATTTGACCCAAACAAACGTTGAAAAAATGGCAAAAATCTAGAATGACCGGGTCAATGGCTGGTTTAAACCCTAGAGTGAAAGGGTATGTATAAACAAAGGAGAATCCAATCATGTAGGAAGTGATCCTCTGATCTGGATTGGGAATGATAATTGGAAAATCACTACTCCAGTGACAGTCCTTACGAACTATAGGAGCTAATATTTCTGTAATCTGAGTAGGGAAAGCATCGGCACGATCTAAAGTAGCGACTTGGTTCCTAATAGATTCACTATCATGGTGAAAAAATAGTTCTGTTGGAACTATCTCTTCAACTAGAGGCTCTCGTAAGGGCTCAGAAGGTTCTTTGTTCCTAGAAGAAGACCTTTGAGAAAGGGAACCTCTAGTTCTCGAAGAGGGACCAGAACTAGGAGAAGGCGTGGATGAGCTACCACCGCGAGCAGACCCCAAGCTATGGAGTCTACCCCCTCTTCTATACCTAATGGGGGCATTGGGGAAGTTATCTAAAATAGGGGTTCTCCTAGGGTTAGGGTCTGGTGAAGTCATGACGAAGAAGATTGAAGTGAAGAAGAAATGAATAGACATTTGAAGAATTAAAGTGTTCGATACTCTTTATGTGGTAAAAGACAAGTAAAGAAGTTATATTTATACTGATGGGTAACCGGCAAAAGGAAAAAGTACAATGAAGGAAGGGCCATAATAATGATAACTGACACTTCGTGAACAGGAAAGCCGAAAAGAAAGCCTAAGAAAGTGCTGCAAAATTGTAAAACCAATAAGAGGGTGACACGTGTGTAACGTATTAAATGGAAGTGACAATTGAAACGTCAATTTTGTCAGAGCATTAATGGTGACAAAAAATCTCTTTTAATGAAATCCACTTCCCAAATATTCAACTGATGAATAAATGAAAAGTGGGGGGACTATCTGTATTGGGGAAAATTATATTTATATATAAAGGTGACGTGTCAAGACACGTGGATTAGTCAAATGATCAAAGAATCGCAATTAGCCACGAGTCAGGAGTTACAACAGATACGAGCAAAGAAAGAGGAAGAGGCACGGGACATCAGACAAGTAACACGACGCCCTTACCTATTTAAGTCATTTATATATGAGAATCAGAAGGAATGAATCTGACAATAGAAAAGAGTGTAGATACGGTATTTAATGAGCATTAAATGCTGAATACGTTAGAGAATATATTTTGAATGTAATGATTGTGTAACGTAGTATTCAATGTCTTTAATTACTCATAATAGTCTCATTATGATTCGAGCAAAACGTACATTCTCAAAGGTACCTATAAAAAGGAGATATATGATCAGTTGTAAGGACACGAAAGACTATTGGAATAGACATTGATTTATTTGTTTCTCTTGATTACCATCTTGCTATCCAGAATTACTTCTTTTTATTCATTATCTTGCGATTATCAGTAACCCGTGTTCTTCTAAAATATAGCCTTAGTCAAAATTCTTTTTTTTGGTTAAACAATTCCTTTAGAAGGTAAACACTTCACTTTTAAAGTGTTGTCAAATAAAAAACCAATTGGCTGTGCTTGATGTAATACAATGTTGCTCTAAACAATTCCAAAAAAAATCCGCTGAAATTTCCCCCCTAAATCTTTTCTCCCTCAAAAAATTTATGCCCTCAAATTTCCCGCTAAAATGTAGTATTACTTAATTTTTACCCAAATTACATGAAAACTCTCATCCTTCTTCCCTAAAGCGGACCCTCCTTGTGACTCTGTTTCAAGCTAAGTACATTTTGTGCAAATCGCTAATAGAGATGCTAAATCTCTTCTAATTTCTCTTCTTAAAAGTCAAAACTCTCTTTGTTTGGGTTATGTGGCTACTAGTTTTGATCGGGGATTCCATTTGTTTAGGGTTACAACTGCTAATGATCTCCGTCTTTTAAAAACTTGTGTGTAAGATTTCA
The DNA here is from genome assembly GCF_001879085.1 of Nicotiana attenuata. Classification (NCBI taxonomy): domain Eukaryota; kingdom Viridiplantae; phylum Streptophyta; class Magnoliopsida; order Solanales; family Solanaceae; genus Nicotiana; species Nicotiana attenuata. Next base: position 23,954 of record NW_017674089.1, on the reverse strand, counting down.
ATGAAATTTTTTCTCTCTGTTTTATAACTTTATAATTTGCTTTTTTAGATTGCTTAAACTTCCTTTCATGTTTTAAGGGTTCTCTATAATTTTTCTGAAATACTTTTGCTTGTTAATCGAGAGCTTTACATTTTGCTTAATGGATTACGCAAAATCCTTTTGTAATCTTATTCTAGGATAAAATGTAAGCTTTTTTTGTGATGCTAAAAACTCAAAGCTTCCATTTATGAATCTTTCTGTTTTTTCGTTACTCCCACTAATATTTTCCTAATTTTATCTCTATTCTAGGCTGGAACGAGACCACAAGTTCATGATATATTTATTTCTTGTTGCCACTTTCATAGTTTCATTTTGGTGCAATTTGAAGCTTTAACTTATTTCTGTGTTGATTATTACGGTGATGAGATAATGTAACACGTTTTTGGTTCTGCATATTTCTTGAATCTTAAATTATTGACTGATGTTCTTTCCCTGTTGCTTCTCGAAGAATTAGTTTTCATAATCTCGAGTTCTTATTTGATCTAAAATATTGTGCTTGTGTACTTTTATTAATAATGTGATATTATTGGAAGGAAAACTTGGTAAGTATGGTTATAGCTATTCATTGAATGTTGTTGGATGACATTCAAATAAACAATAGCATGTCACATAAAACGTGTAAAAAAAAAGATATAAATAAGATTAAAATTTACTCCCAAGCATAAAATAACCACGGTATCTGCTTATACATTCGTCACCTCATATATACGTCACCCTCAAATACGTAATATGCAGCACATAAATCTAATTCAGAAAAAATTCCTTAAGTCAAGGTTAGTAAGGATACTTACTTTCTCTAAAATAGCTTCGAGCTTCAAAAATGCCCTTTCATTTTTCTATGGCCTCTAAACGTCCATAATCTAGCCAATAATACTTAACGAGGTCAAGTAAAGCTATATATATGCATTTCAATCATAAAACATGCTACAAAGTTGCTCGCACACTCAAAATATCGAAAAGAGGTCATTTTGACCCGATTTTGACTATATGGTCAAACTCCAAATCCTTAACAAGTCTCTCAACCAATAATTCAAAATACACCCGAGCCCTCGGGACCTCGTCAAATCATATCAACAAGTCCAAATACATTAACCAAACTTATCCAAAGGCTCGAAATACTGCAAATAATATCAGGACCAAGAATCGAAGATCAAAATATACTCTTAACTTTCTAACATTCCAACTTCACCGAACGCGTCCGAATTATACTTAGACATACCGATCAAACTAAACTTTGCACACAAGTTCAAATCAAACAAATGAACCTAACCAAGATCTCAAAACTTCCGTAAGAGTCCGATAATACCGAAGTTAACTCCCGTTCAAACCTATGAACCCTCCAATTCTTCAAATTGCTAACTTTCGACAAATAGAGCTAAAACCTTCTAGTAGGGCTGGGCATATATCGGATATAACCGATAGCCCGATCCGATAAAATGCTATTGGGTTATCGATATCAGATTATTGGGTAAATGGTTCGATAACGGTTTAATGCTATTTGACTATTGGGTTATCTGTTCGGGTCTCGGTTTGCCCAATTTTATTAACGGTTTAACCGATAGCCCAATAAGTTTTAAAAAAATTATTATTTTACTCACTAAGTATATAAAGCCACCTTATGGTTTCACTTTCTCAATTGTCTCGGCAGTTACTCTTCATCTTCAAGCCTTAGTCCTTAGAGTAAGTTTTAAACTTTTCTGAATTTCTCATCTTAATTCTTCAATTAAGATTTTTAGTTTTATACTTTAAAGAATTAATTGTTTAGATTTTTAGTTTTTCTATTTGTTTCTTTTGTTGCACTGATTCTTTAGTATTTACAAGATTAGGATTTTATTATTTTCCTATTCATTATGCCCGCCCGCAACGAGATAGTTAGTAAGATTAGATTGTTGAATGTTTTATTCCTTACTCCTACTAACTTATAACTTTAAAATTAAGATCATATTGGGATTTTCAAATGTAAAATAAAGAAAGTTTTCCTTTTGAAAGTTGAAATTTCATCCATCTTTTCTTACGAGCTAAAATTCAGTTCCTTTCTCTTAGAAGTATGATCACGATTTCTATAATAAAAATATGATTTTTTTTTGATATTTTTTATTCTTATCAGGTAAACCGATAACCGAACCGACAAGGATCGATAACCGACAAACCGATACCCAATAACCGATATCTTATCGGTTCGGTTATCGGTTTAGCATGTTTATAAACTGACAACCGATATGCCAAACCGATAACATTCACAACCGGATCGAACCGACCGATGTCCACCCCTACCTTCTAGGAACCTCCAAATCGAAGTCCGAACATACGCTCAAGACAAAATTCCTCATGCGAACCTAACTAAACTATCAAATCCTAATTCCGAGGTCCATTACTCAAAAGTCAAACCTTGGTCAATTCTTCTAACTTTAAGCTTCCAAATTGAGAATTACTCTTCCAAATCAATCCTGAACCTCTCGGAAATAAAAATCAACCATACATGCAAATCATAATACATCATATGAAGCTACTCAAAGTCTCGAATCACAGAACGAAACGACAGAGTTCAAAACGGCCGATTGGATCGTTACTGCAATTCACAGTTTCAAAATTTCCATCAGCCACGAGGACTATGTTAAAGAACAGTTACTCATTTTTCTAACAAAATGTTGATGTGTTAAAGGTATAGTATCAATCACCATGTCCTGGAGGCCAGGGAACCTACAATTTTAAGTCATAGTTAATCCTTATTATGAAAGAGATCCAATTCAAAATTGCTGCTTGCACTTCAATCTTTTGTTAAGAGACTATACCACTCCGACGATTAAATTTGCTACACCAAGTACCTGGCAACATGTAAATATTAGTAGAAAACTGCTTGTTATGTGAATGACATAATATTCATATTACATACTCAAATATTAGGAATCGGAAGTTGCAGTTCTATTTCATCTTGTTAAATTTATTAAATGCTCCTCTCATCCTACGTTGGTGCACATTAGATCCAGAAAAATTAATAAATTGTAATCTGAGTGATGTCGAGGATAAGATCACGCACATAAATGGTGATCAGAATCAGAGAAACATGTAAAAGCCTGCTATGCTTCCATATATACCTTGCTCTTCCACACAAGTAAGGATTTTTAGGCAAAGGAGTTCCTCACGATGTGTCAATATAGAACTTCGGTTGATAAACAAAAATATATAATATCGATGTTTAATTTAAATTAATAACATATTAGCCACGTGTTTCAATATACTACTTTAGTTCTTTGTCAACAATTTCATTGACAAATGTGGAGGCTTGAGTACTTTAGTTCAAGGTCCTAAAATCTCATGATCCAAATTCCATTATAGGTCGTGATAGCGCCCAACACCGTTGTTAGGCAAGCCAACCCTAATCAACTAGTGAGTTCGCATTTATTTTACCATGAAATCCCAACATTTACTAAGTCTTAATTTAAAACAGTCGATAATTAACAAATTCATAACAATAGATATACAACCCAAAAGTAATAGTCTACCGATGTGTGTGCCAAGAACTAGTGTCACAAGTACTAGGGCAACTAGTAGAATGTACAAAAATACCACTATCCTACTGCTTGAAATAGAATAGACAGTAAATAAAAAAAATGAGAGACTCCAGCATGCTGCTGAACGGCTTAGAAGGGGCAGCTTACCATGAGATCTCGATCAAGTATCAGGAACGCGCGCCGGATGGGTAGCTAGATGCACCTGCCTCAGATCCTGTACAGTTAAGTACAAAAGTGTAGTATGAGTACATAAACAACATGTACCCAGCAAGTATCTAGTCTAACCTCGAAGAAGTAGTGACGAGGGGTCGACTTGACACCTACTAGGGTCAATAATAATACAGTTTAAGTATTACGCTAAGCATGAATAACATGAATATAGTGACAGTCCAAGAACAAGGAGAAATAGTACAGTTAAGTACAGAAGCGTAGTATGAGTACATAAACAACATGTACCCAGCAAGTATCTAGTCTAACCTCGAAGAAGTAGTGACGAGGGGTCGACTTGACACCTACTAGGATCAATAATAATACAGTTTAAGTATTATGCTAAGCATGAATAGCATGAATATAGTGACAGTCCAAGTGTGAGCACGTGATTTTTGCCTTGCTTGAATCATTCCTATAGATTCCCTAAAATTAGGATTTTTCTTTTATTATTTAATTTTTTTTAGAATTTAATTGTGTGATTTTTCATTGGTGTGTGCATGTTTGGTTTTAGATAATTCATTAAAAATACAAAAAATATTACGTTTGCATTTAGGATTAATTTTACATTTTTAGATTAACTAGTAATTAGGTTTTTACAAAAATACTAAAATCACAAAATTTGATTTGTTTGTTTGGTCTAAATTTTAGTTTTGAGTTTATTAGTTTCCCTTAAATTGGTATTAGTTTTAGTTATAGCTTAATTAGGTAGGTTGAATTAATGTTTTAATTTTAGTGTTGTTGTAAAAGTTGAAAAAAAAAGAAAGAAAAGAAAGTAAATAAAAGAAAAAGAGTTAAATAAAAAGGAAATAAAGAAAAAGAGATAAAAACAAACAGGCCTGCTAAAGATGTAAGCTTTGGGCCAATATCAAATAACAATTCACTGGCCCAATCTGTAAAACATGAATCCGTCCAACACAGCCCATACCCAGCCCAAAAGCCACCCGGTCCAGCCCCCTAATAACCCAAACGACATCGCTTCATGGGGTTAAATCAGGACCGTCGAGGTTTTTTGATCGGACGGTCCTGAAGCTAGGGTGTCTAAGTATAAGAATGTCCAAACGTGCCCCCCTACCCCCCTTTCGCCTCCCGTCTCTCACCCCCAAACCCTAGAGAAACCCTAGCCGCCATCGGTTCCCTCACCGTCTCCGCCATCTGCCGCCGTCGGAAATCGCCCACGGCGGCGGCGAGTCTCCAATCACCACCCTTTTTACACCCCATGGCCTCCTCACCCTCCTCCTTCTGAATCCACAACTGATAACCTTCGAATCCCTCCCAAATAGCTCGAATTTTAGATCAAAATTCGGCCCAGAACCCTAATTTGCTAAAAACTTTCCCAAAACCTCACCAAGCATATCTTCTTTCCCTTCATCTCTCAATCTGGGAGATTTCCTTAAAAGCCCTTTCATATTGAGCAGTTTCAAAATAAAGGGTTGAGAAGGAAGAAGACGAAGCCTAGGGTTCTACTGGGCCATACCCGCATGAGTCTCTTGCTTTCAATGGGAGCAATAGGTTCATGTGGGTCTGGTCCATTGTATCAAATCCTTTTTCAACCGTGTCCGGAGTCCGACCAACCTATGTGAGCCTAGGTCCAGTCTTCCCCTTCGGAGCTTTTTCTGGTAAGTCTTCTAGTTTGATTTTGTTCTTTTCTTTTTCTTTTGGTTGTTTTCTTTTTCAGTTATTTTGTGTTCCTAAAACCTGTTGTTCTTCATTTTTAGGGTCGTTCTGTTTTATTGCAAAAATTCCAGTTTGTTAATTTAGTTTAATTCGTAGTTCATCATATTTGTATCTTTGCTGTTGTTGATTTCTAAGTTTAGTTCTCATTTTTAATTTGTTAATCGTTGTTGTCTACCATGTGTTTTAGGCATATAGGGTTCTTATGATTCAATATGGTTCATAGCTTGTTAGATGCACTCTCATTTTGCATTTTTATTTGCTTTTGATCCGTTTGAAGGCATTAGCTAGAATATTCTCTGTTTGTTCACATTTGTAGACATGCAGTACTTTAAGGGTGGGAATTGAATGATTAGAAACTTAAGGAGTCTCAAGGGAAGGGTAAATTAGGGAATAGGGTTCAGGGAATTTTTCCTAATTGCCTAAGAAATCCCTAGAAGTTTCTAGCAAGGGCCTTTGTTTAATTTTTAGATGCTAGCTTGAAAAAGAAGTCACAAAATGAGGGACTTAAAGGCAAAATAAAATCTGAAAAATGCCCTAATCTTTGCCTATAAAAGGCAGTGTACCCTGCCTTGCAGAACAAGTTTGGAGCTCTGAAAAAATCCCCCCACTCGCATAAGCAATCATCAGCTCAAATCTGAATTTTAAATTCAAAAACTCCTCTTAGATCTTAGTTTCCTCCAAAAACCAAAAAAAAATAAAAATAAGAAAAAAACAACAGAAAACTCCAAAATGTACTGTTATATTGAGATTTCTAGATTGATTGCAAGTTTAGCTGTTTAATTCGAGTTCCTAGTGCACCTGGATTCAATGTCAAGTCATTTGGGTTTATTCAAGCTATTGTTGGGTGTTTTTAGCTGCTGAAATTTCAGAAGGTTTCCTGGGTTTAATGTCGAGTTCATTTGGGTTATTCTAGTTGATTTTGGTTTATTCGAATTTGTTTGGTTGATTGCTGGATTTGATACTATTTCCCGGAATGTTGAATCTATTTCTGGGCTGCTGTTTGATCATTTGCTAGTTACTGCTGCTGACCTTTTCCTTCTTCTTATTCGATTCATATTCCAGGTATATCCTTGGCCTCCAGTAGTATGTAATGGCTGGAACAGCATGTTTGAAGATAAATAATAGACCCTGGATCGTTACTGCATGAATTTCCTGTTGTTTTCATTTAATTTAGATGTATAACGTGATTGACTGATTTAAATACTATTTTGTTTGTAGCAATAAGACATTGGATCGATTTGTAATTGGACTCTTTGGACTTTCCTTTTGTTCGTTAACTGTAGCTTAGTCTATTTCGAATTTTAATTCTACGCTAGTTTAGGGATCTGAAGTACTGATGAGAAGCAAGTTTAAACTTGAACATGTGTTATTTCGATTCCTATGAAATAGGTAGGATTATTAATTTGGATGCCAGGTTTGAGTTAAATTTCCAGGAGGAATGTGAAATCTAGTAAATAGGCTGACAATTTTATGCTTTAGTGTTAATCTTGTCGATTTGGTCCAGAAAAAGAAAAGAAAATAACACTTCAATATAGTAAGGCTCCTTGATTTGGTGTTGGCTGTTTTAGTTTGTCATTAAATTTCAGAACACTTTAGTATAAGTAAGACCGGTATCCAAATATGAAATTTGAATTAAAATGGGCAAATGTTTGATTTGGACGGATTCTGACTGTCCGTTTGCTTATAATCGTTAGTTTCATTTGCTTTGGGATCTAGTATAAGGCCAGAGTACTCAGCAATTGGCCTAAGAGCAATTTGAGGTCCTTTGGATCAAGGCCTGGAATTTCATTCCCAAATTAGGCCTGTAATCATGGCCCAACTTCAAGTGGTCTGTTTGAGTAAAGCTGAAGTAAATCGCCCGCGTCATGGGGTGGTTTTGGAATTAACAATGCTAATTAATTAGGCCCCTTTTGGAGACAATCCATAATAGAAAAATCGTAGTCCTTTAGGTTGGCTTTTAATAAATGAGATGAGCCTTGCCAAACAAAAGATATGTAAATTGCGGGGCCCTCATTAAATGTGTGTGTTAAAATACTTAGATTTCGAGATGGGCTGTTTAGCGAATTTCACGGCCTTCTCAAAAGATAATAACGCGATAGTCTCTTTAGGCACGCAGTTTATATAATTTTACATTCCTAAATACGGGTGCACATTTATGTGACCCAAATCCAAATCCCAACGAAGTCGAAATGTGTCAAAAATCGCGGGTGCATTTATGTGACGCGGTTCGAAACACGTTTTCACGACGTTGCAATTCTCGTTAAAAGTAATAATAAAACGGTTCAAGGTTTAAAAGCACATATGTTAAAACATGTATTAAAATCAGATTTTAGCCAAATATAGCAGTTGAGCGACCGTGCTAGAACCACGGAACTCGGGAATGCCTAACCCCTTCTCCCGGGTTAACAGAATTCCTTACTCGGATTTCTGGTTCGCGACTGTAATAAAGAGTCAAACCCTTTCCTCGATTCGGGATTCAAACCGGTGACTTGGACACCATAAATCTCCCAAGTGGCGACTCTGAA
>NW_017674089.1:10021-12928 GCF_001879085.1 Nicotiana attenuata | reverse complement strand
TTCCACTCAGGTATAGGCATCTGCTGAAGTAGGCCACCTGGCCTCTGGTGCTTATACTTAACCTGCTGGCAATTCAAACACCTAGCCATATACTCAACTATGCTTTCTTCATCCGCCACCACCAATAATGCTGCCTCAGGTCACGATACATCTTCGTAGCACCTGGATGAATAGAATACCGTGAACTGTGTGCCTTCTCTAGAATCCTCTCCCTCAAGCCATTGACATTAGGAACACATAGGCGACCCTGGAGTCGCAGAACACCATCCTCGCCCAATAGAAACCTCCTTGGCACTACCCCGTAGCACCGTCTCTCTGAGGACTGCCAGATGCGGATCATCGAACTGCCGAGCCTTGATCTGTCCCAATAATAAAGACCGAGTAACAACACACGCAAGGATTCGGCTGGGCTTTGAAATTTCCAACCTTATAAGTCCGTTGGGAGGCTTGAACCCTAGACCAAATGTACCCAGATTTTTACGTAGAGATACTGGCTGCACGATACCTTGCAAAGATGCGCCCATAACTTTACTCGGCACAAAACCATACTTCAACATCTCATTAGCTACCATGCAGATCGAAGGTGATAGCCTCGGCCTTAAAATGCATTTTCCTTCAGGAACATTTTCGACAGACATCATTTCGGAAGTTTGATAAGCTAAAGGTCCTTTATCATCTCCGTCCTCGATAAACGGAACAGACGAATCATCATAAAGGGATAAATCCTCCTCACCACGCACAACTATTTCTTGTTTGTCCCACTCGAATTTCACCATTTGATGTAGAGATGATGGCACTGCCTTAGCCGCATGTATCCAAGGCCTACCCAATAACAAATTATAAGAAGCAACCACGTCTAGCACTTGAAATTTCACACTGAAACTAATTGGCCCTATCACCAATTCAAGCATTATATCTCCAACAGAACCTTTTCCTTCCTTATCAAAACCTCGAACACCTACACTGTTCATATGGATTCTTTCGATGTCGATCTTCAACTTTTGCAAAGTGGACAGAGGGCAAATATTCGCACTGGACCCATTATCAACCAATACCCTGGTGACAAAATAATTTTCGCACTTCACCGTGATGCAAAGAGCTCGATTGTGTTCCGTACCCTCTATAGGAAGCTCATCATCTGCAAACGTGGTTCTATTTGCTTCGAAGATCCTGTTAGCAATCTTTTCTAATTGATTTACTATGATATTATCAGGAACGTGTGCCTCATTCAGAATCTTCATTATGGCCCCGCGGTGTTCATCCGAATGTGCCAACAAAGATAACAGAGGAATATTAGCTGGAGCTTTCCTTAATTGTTCAACCATGGAATAGTCTTGCACTTTCATCTTTTTCAAGAACTCTTCGTCCTCCTCCTCGGTCACCGGTTTCTTCATGGGCATTTGGCTACCCTTGAAGAGCTTGGCCTTCCTTAATTCTGTGGAGGTAAGACATCCTCCGAAATGAGTCGGTCCTCTGATCTCAACAAATTCTTCCTCCACTTCTTTTCCCTTGTGTGTCATTATTGCTCGTTTGTAGTTCCACGGGACATCTATTGTCTCAACTGCTGGCAACTGAGTCATTGATTCAATAGCAATAGGGGTAATGGGAGATCCTTTCACAACTACAACAGGCTTGCTTGGCACCCCTAGTACCACCAACTTTGGCTTTTTCCGACTTGCCTTGACACCATTCGAATACCCTTTTGCAAACATCACACGTTTTCTAGATACTTCATCTTGCTCCACAATCTTAGCGGGTTTTTCAATTTCAATGGGAGGCCCTAAATGAGGGGCGCAACAGTATGGATCCGAGGTCTTGAAAGTTGGTTTTGTACCATAGTATTGGGCATCAGGAACTTTGAACAAGGTTTCACTAGAAGATAGAGGGATGTTGGCATGGGGAGGAGCTGCAAAAATGGGAGTAGTTACTGACACGCTTGTATTGGCGGGTGGAGCATGAAAAGGCTGGGGCAAGGTGCCAGGGTAGTTGTGGCAAGGGGTAAAGCCTGGGGCACGTTGTGAGGAGAGACCAGCGGCATTGGGAATCTGGGATTGTGATGGTAGTGGGACGGAAGCAAGATTTTCGATGTAGTTGGTGGGGAATGAGGGTAGAGGGTGCCCACTAATCCAAGCCTGGTACATCTCCGTTATCTGGCGTTTCAACCTTTAGGCCTCTTCTTTCAACTCAAATTCTGATTCGATAACACCTATGTCCGATCCCTTATTAGTCATGGTTGTCTTGTTGTTTGACCTAGCGTACATGGATGACTCGCCCGAATGCCACAAACTAACCACCTGCCTAAAGACTCAACACATCAACAACAACCTTGTTAGCAATCAGGGCTTTAACAGATTGGTAACCGCACATTTGGGGGATGAATGCACCTAAGCAGTTAACCATTTCTATTATGCATTTGCTCGGCTGCTTGCGTCATCCCAGCTTTTCCTTATTTCCATTCGCAATTTCTTTTCTTTTTCTCTTCTCTCTTATTTTCTGCCTTTGCTTTCTTTTTGTTTTTATTCTCTCATTTCTCCCTCTTGTTTTGCCATTGTTTTCTTCTCTCGATTTCTTACTTTCCCTCTTTTTCTTTTCTTTTCCTCTCTTGTTTTTCCTCTCTTTTTCTTTTCCTTTTTGTATTTGGTTACGGTCGAATCCTATGGAGATTGCCTACGTATCATTACCCCGCATGAATCAGACCAAGCGTAGTTCTTGAAGATCAGGAATAAAGTAAACAAACTGACATTCTCTTTTTTCTTTTTCTTTTTTCTTTTACCTTGATGACTACTCTAATGAGAAAAGAGAAATAAAAGAAGCTATCCTTTTGAAACAAATACTCTATTAAGGAAAAACCCTAGAAGAGAAAAATATTTTTGATTTTTTTTTAGGAAGGAAGTAAATATGTTTCTT
>NW_017674089.1:0-2004 GCF_001879085.1 Nicotiana attenuata | reverse complement strand
TTTGGTGGTTTATTTTGTTGTCATTTCTATTGTCCGGGTTATTTCAGGGTTGTAATCCGGATATTGTCTTGTGACTCAAACCCTTCTATCTTTTCATTTTGCCTGGTTTGTTTAGTCGTAATAGCTCGTTTAGTGCTGTCTAGGTTTGTTCAAGGGTTGTCACCCTAGTCCATTTTGTTTGTTTTGTTGTTTAAACCCTTTCACCGTCAGTCTAATGCAATTCTCTATTTCCTGCATTTCTAGTTATTTTGTCTAGTTTTCTTCTCCTTTTACAGTTCTTTTCATGCTGGTTCTAGTGACAAGACATGCACGCATAATTCTCAGCCTGGTTTCAAAAGTCAGTTTAGTAATGAAGCAATGAAACAATGTTGAAGATGTAAGGACATTCAAGGAAAATAAGAAAGGCACTTTGAGATCATTTGAAGTCCGAACCATGTGAAACTGGAGCAGATAAAACATAAAGAAACCCTAAAGGCAAGCTTGCCAAATTGATAGGGGCCGTTCGTGGTACCGAGATTGTTGTCCAATGGTGCTGGGTAATTGACAAATGTAGAAGGCAAATGTGTGGATATGGTTAGTAATTCTGGTACAATCAAAAGATGTTACGTATGTTTTCCTCAGTTTAATTGTGTAGTTTGTACTTGGCATGTTTTGGAGATTGGAATGACGAAGGTATTTTGTTCTGCTATCCAAACACTTTATCCTTTGCTACCCTTTGAGCCTCGGTTATTTTCTTGCATACCCCTCTTTCGGAATCGATAACAAAACTCAGAAGCCCGAGCGGGGAAAATAAGCGAAGAAACAAGAGGAAAAAGGAAAAGGAGAAGAGAAGAAAAGAGAAAAGAAAAGAAAGAGAAAAACAGTGAAATAGATAATAAAAAAAAAAGAAAAGAGAAGAAAAGCAAAAAAAAGAGAAAAGAAAAAGAAAAGAGAAAAAAAAAGAAAAGAAAAAGAAAAGAAAAGAAAAGAGAAAGAAAAGAAATGAAAAGAAAGAAAAGGAAAAGTGGAAAAAAGGAAAGATCGCAACAACGAAGTAGTTTTATGACCTGAACTACGTTTGACTTGATCCCGAAAGGGTACGTAGGCAGCCTCTCTCTGAGGTTCAGTCACACCGAAATAAAAGTCCAAAGGTCCCCAGGAAAGGAACTGGGGCAGAAGTTGTGGTTGTTGTGGGAAATCTGATTCCGAAAGTTGTAATTTTGAACCCATGTTGAATAGTTTTGAGCCTTTGATATCCTTTCTTTCTAGCCCCATCCAAAAGCCCATATTACGGTCCAAAGGAAGACCTTCTGATCAGTCTTCGAGAGATGCCAAGTCAAGCGAGTAGAGGTGAATCATATCAGGGGCAACACTCCGGTCCAAACGAAGGAAATGAAGATTGAGAGAGTCTTGTTGATGAGAGCCCTCACGGGTATCCCAAGGCGACGAAAGCTGAGAGAAATAAAAAATGAGAGAGTCTTATTGGTGAAAAAGACCAAAATGAGAGAGGCTTGATGGTGAAAACCTACGGGCACCACAAGTCGAATAAGGATTGTGAATCAGATCGGGCAAGCGGAGCATTGAAGCCCAGTTTCACGGCGAAAAGGTACAACAAGAGCCGAACATCAGATTTGCTAAACAGAGTAGGCTGCAGGTGCATGTCAAGGTCGTTAGAGTCGGTATCCACATCTGATGGGTTGCTACTCTGTAGGTTTCTTGTTAGGAATCGTCGCTTTTCATTATCCTTTACTCTATTCCTCCTACCTTGTTTTACTCCCTCTTCCTGGGTCTGTTGGTCAAAACAGGTGAGAAATGACTTCAAAATCTGCCACCAAGCTTTCCAATTAAACAAAACGGGATCTGGTGAACACATCAAGGCATCAGGTCAGGAGAAAACAGCAGGCACAATGAGTTGGCCACAATTAGCATGCTTTGGGATTCATGTGAAATACAAGGGTTTGGTACGTATCAATGCAGGAACAATGCAACTGATGGAGGATGTTTGGTGAACGGATCAGAGATTTT
>NW_017674088.1:108301-109120 GCF_001879085.1 Nicotiana attenuata | reverse complement strand
CCTTGCTTAATCTGTCTTATATCACTTATGCATTTTATTATTTCTATTCAGATTATCATACTGTTAATTATTGTTATTACTATATTTTGTCTCAGTATGGCCCTGACCTTCCTCATCACTACCCAACCGAGGTTAGGCTTGGCACTTACTGAGTACCGTTGTGGTGTACTCATGCCCTTCCTGCGCATGTTTTTCATGTGCAGATCATCCAGGTACCTCTACTCAGGCGCCCTATCAGTGAGGCAGGAGGACTACGGAGACTTCGAGGTAGATCTGCTGCGTCCGCAGACCGACGAGTCTCCCTCTTATTCTATCTTTAGTACTTAGTTTTTCCTTCTTTCGGTTGTTAGAAATTCTGGAGTTTTGGAACCTTTACTATATACTTCTGTAGCCTGTGTTGCCCGTGAGTTTCCGGGTTTTGAGAATTGTTTTAGGCTTGTGATATTGAGTTGTACTTGCCAAGCGGCATTCAGTACAGTTTCCTTTAGATACCTGATTTGATTTTCTCTATTTTTCCGCAAGTATTATATTTCCGCAGATGTTAGGCTTACCTGGTCATGGGGACCAGGTGCCGTCACGACATGTTCACGATTGGTGAACTAGGGTCGTGACAAGTTGGTATCAGAGCTCTAGGTTCATAGGAGTCACGGAACACAGGCCGGTTTATTAGAGTCTCGCTGATCGGTACGGAGACGTCTGTACTTATCTACGAGAGGCTATGTAACCGTTAGGAAAATTTCACTTCATTTGATTCCTGTCGTGCGAGATTTTTGAACATCAATTCTAAACTTCTGACTTCTATTCTCTCACAGATGGTGA
>NW_017674088.1:64826-105146 GCF_001879085.1 Nicotiana attenuata | reverse complement strand
GAGACTTTTGGTTATGTGGGGTGGCTTATGTCTGAGCATTCGTACTGGGTGAGACGAGATTGTTGGATTTAGGATCGGTGCAATCCGATTACGTGAAATATATTAAGAGGCAAAGATCATTAATTGGTTCAGAATGAGGTGATGTTTCTTGTCAGGAGTATAGACTCAATGATTGGTTGACTCGGCAGTCGATTATGAATTTCCGCACATCTCTCCGTTGTGACGGCATTGGAAGAGTTAGAGTGAGACCTGTGTATGTCATGGGGTGCAATGAGAGCATCAGATTCGTGGAATTTTTGACTAAGTCGATCAGGAAATGTTGTTGTGGTCCGGTGAGTAAAGTGATGCAAGGTGTGAACTTCAGCAAAGTTATGCAGCCATGTTTGAGTATAGCGTGTAGTGATTGGTATGGTGATCTTATGTTGTAAACAGGTCGGGCATAGAATTCCGGATGTTGGAATTGGGCTCTAAGGCTTATTTGCTTGAATAAAAAGAAATATCTTCAGAATTGATCGAGCTGGTGTGCTCAATTGAGTTGTGGTAGCACGGTAAGGTGCATGAGGAGTTAAACATTGAGTCATGGAACTGGAGGGTCTTGGGGATCATTTCTTGCCACTGGCGGAGTTTGCTTACTACGATAGTTATCAGTCCAGCATTCAGATGGCGCCGTATGAGGCCTTATATGGTAGGAGGTGTAGATCTCCGGTGGGTTGGTTTGAGCCGGGTGAGGCCAGGCTATTGGGCATAGAGTTAGTACAGGATGCATTGGAGAAGGTTAAGACGATTCAGGATAGACTCCGTACAGCCCAATCCAGACAGAAGAGTTACGCGGACAGGAAGATTCGTGATGTTTCATATATGGTTGGTGAGCGGGTTCTGCTTCGGGTCTCGCCTATGAAAGGCATTATGAGGTTTGGGAAGAAAGGAAAGTTGAGTCCGAGATTTATTGGTCCTTTTGAGATTTTGAGGCGAGTTGGAGAGGTTGCTTATGAGCTTGCCTTACCTCCCCGCTTGGCCGGAGTTCATCCGGTATTTCATGTTTCGATGCTCCGGAGGTATCACGGGGATCCGTTGCACGTATTGGATTTCAGTTCAGTCCAGTTGGACAAGGATCTATCCTATGTTGAAGAGCCAGTGGCTATTTTGGACAGACAGATCAGAAAGTTGAGGTCAAGGAACATAGCTTCAGTGAAGGTTCAGTGGCGGGGTCAGCCGACCGAGGAGGCGACTTGGGAGACCGAGCAGGATATGCGCAGCCAGTACCCTCATCTTTCACTACTTCAGGTATGTTCTCTATGCTCGTTCGAGGACGAACGAATGTTTAAGTGTAGGAGGATATAACGACCCGGCCGGTCGTTTTTGGAATTTACGCCTCGATCCCCCATTAACTGCTTCCCCTAAGTTCATTTCTGCTATTTTGGTTTGCCTGGACGTTCGGTGTTGGGATTCGGAGTGTTTTGGGACACTTAGTCCCTAAATGAGAGCTTAAGAGTTGAAAAATGGTCCGTAATCGGAACAGTGTGAAGACGACCTCAGAATGGAAATCCGGTGGTTCCGTTAGCTCCGTTAGGTGATTTCGGGGTTGGGAGCATGTTCGGAATGTATTTTGGAGACTCATAGCTCATTTAGGCTTGAAATGCCGAAGTTTGAATTTTTGAAGTTTCCGGTCCGATAGTGAGTTTTTGATCCGAGGGTCGGATTGGAATTCCGGAAGTTACAGTAGTTCCGTCATGTCATTTGGGATGTGTGTGCAAAATTTCAGGTCATTCGGACGAGGTTTGGTTAGGTTTTTGATCGAAAGCGTTTTTGGTTGGAATTTGAGGTTCTTAGACTTGAATCTTTGATTAATTCGGGTTTCCTGCGTTGTTTTAGGTGTTTTAAGGATTGGTACAAGTTCGAATAAGGTATTAGGTGGTATTGGTGCTTTTGGTTGAGGTCCCGGGGGCCTCGGGATGATTTCGGGTGGTTGACGGAAAATTTTGAAGTTGAATGAATTGCTGAAGGTTCTGTCATCTGGTATTTTCGCTTCTGCGGCTTGGGAAGCGCAGAAGCGGAGCCGCAGAAGCGGCTGGACCACCGCAGGAGCAAAATTTGAGTGCTTCTTCAGTTTCCGCAGGTGCGGAAGTTTAACCGCAGAAGCGGTTACGCACTTGCGAGATGGTAGTCGCAGATGCGGTCCTTGGGATTTTGTTTGAAACCGCAGAAACGGTAATGAATCCGCATATGCGGCAACCGCAGGTGCGGTGAAGGGGCGGCAGAAGCGGAAATCTTGACTTTAATAAAGAACCGCTGAAGCGGCTCGTGGTCCGCAGAAGCGGGACAGCAGAAGCGGTCCCTTGTCCGCAGAAGCGGAAACCCCTGGTCAGAAATAGAGATGTCGAGGGTTTGAGTTCATAAGTTGCAAAAATCAATTGAGAGCTCGGTTTAAGGCGATTTCGAGTGGGATTTGAAGTGAAGATTACTGGGTAACGTTTCTTTGATCCCTTCTTGTTATATTTCATCATTTTATAGTTAAATACACCATTGGAATTCGAATTTAGGATCAAAAATTGGAAGAAACTTCATAGACCTAATTATTGAGTTTTGAGTGGGCAATTGACCTCCGATTTGGGAGATTTTTATATGGTTAGACTCGTGAGTGTACGAGGGTTCTGAAAATGTGAAAATTATTCGATTCCGAGACGTTGGCTGGAGGGGCGTTTTGGTCATTTTACCTATTTTTGCGCCCTAGCTGTAAATTTAATAGTGGAATCAGTTGTTTGCAATATTACTTACGATATGTAATTGAATTGAATAGATTTGGGCCATTTGGAGTCGGATACTCGTGGCAAAAGTGTGATTTCGAGTTGATTTTGGTGCCGATTCGAGGTAAGTGGCTTGTCTAACCTTGTGTGGGGGACCTTTCCCCTTAGGATTTGTTATTTGTTGATTTGAGTGCCTTGTACGCGAGGTCGGCGTTTATTGAGCCATTGTTGAAACCCGGTTTTCTTAAGATATTGAGATTGAGTTCCTTCCATATTTGCTTTATTCTACTTGCGATTATACCTGTGCTTAGATTAGGAAAGCATGTTTAGTTATTTAACTTGCCTAATTACTTAAGTTGCCTTAACTGTACTACGTGAAGCATGCTAGGCCAGTACTACCTGTTGCTTGTCTTTTGTACTTCGTTTCCGTGTTGCCTTCTGGTTGTGAATGCGCACTTACATTGGGACTACGGATGGTGATTACTTTGGACTACGGGTTCGATTCCCGGTAGATCCCCCGCACTTTTACTTTGGGACTGCGGGTTAGATTCCCGATAGATCCTCCTGCACCTTGATAGTTGGACTACGGGACGGTATCCCGGGAGATCCTTCGGAATATACACATAATGTATGGATTACGGGACGGTATCCTGGGAGATGCACTGGACAGTTGAGAAAAGGACTACAGGACGGTATCCTGGGAGATCCTCATTGTTACCATTGGTGTTGAGCTGTACTTATTCTGTGGTTGTTCCGTTCTTGTGTATTTGCTATTGCCTTGCTTAATCTGTCTTATATCACTGTTGCATTTATTATTTCTGTCAGATTATCATACTGTTAATTATTGTTATTACTATATTTTGTCTCAGTATGGCCCTGACCTTCCTCGTCACTACCCAACCGAGGTTAGGCTTGGCACTTACTGAGTACCGCTGTGGTGTACTCATGCCCTTCCTGCGCATGTTTTTCATGTGCAGATCATCCAGGTACCTCTACTCAGGCGCCCTATCAGTGAGGCAGGAGGACTACGGAGACTTCGAGGTAGATCTGCTGCGTCCGCAGACCGACGAGTCTCCCTCTTATTCTATCTTTAGTACTTAGTTTTTCCTTCTTTCGGTTGTTAGAAATTCTGGAGTTTTGGAACCTTTACTATACACTTCTGTAGCCTGTGTTGCCCGTGAGTTTCCGGGTTTTGGGAATTGTTTTAGGCTTGTGATATTGAGTTGTACTTGGCAAGCGGCATTCAGTACAGTTTCCTTTAGATACCTGATTTGATTTTCTCTATTTTTCCGCAAGTATTATATTTCCGCAGATGTTAGGCTTACCTGGTCATGGGGACCAGGTGCCGTCACGACATGTTCACGATTGGTGAACTAGGGTCGTGACAGCTTAAGTGTGGGGTGTTGACCAACTACACCCGGTTCAAACAAAAGCCTTGGAAAAGAATCGCGGCACAAAGAAAAACCAAGGGGGAATTACTACACTAGGTACAACGAAAATCTTTTTGTCATTTTTCTTTAGACTTAAATCCCTCAAGAAAGCTGTCTGGAATTTCCATCGTCGGGAAAAGTTCATTATTTTTCCATTTTTCTGAAAAGAAACATTATTCAATTAAACTAATACAGCTAAAATAACATAGAAAGTCACCCAGACAATCTCCTCACCCCACACTTAAAATTGTGAATTGTCCCCAATACACACCATAACTAATAAGAGGGTAAAAGAAACTCCTTGGTAGGCCAAAGGCCGAAGCATTAGCATCTCATGGGGTACTCAGACTTCTCCCAGGCCTGGTCCTTCGTGCGGGTACCTCACGCTTAGTTTCAACCATCTGGTTCGCTGTTGCATTCTTCCAATAGTTTTGCTTTCCATGCTCCTAGAAAATTAAAAATCGACACTACAAAAATAATACAATTAAAAAAAATAAAAGAAAGCAGTAAAGCGGGGTTGCCTCCCAACAAGCGCCCGATTTAACATAGCGGCACGACTTGAACTACTTTTTGCCTCCACCTTGATTGGACCCCAAGTTTTGATTCTGCTCTATTATCATGCTCTTGAGGCGATACAAATTGTTGCGAGCCAAAAATTAAATGATACTTTATGAGCTTTTTGGCTTTCAACCGAGGAGTGTCATTTTGCCTAGACGGCGTTGAAAATTTCAGAATATAGGGCTCATCTACCTCTTCCTTTAACTCTTGCATTGGCTCATACAGATCGATTTCCATTTCACCATCTGAACATAATGTAGAGAAGTATCTGGAATGAGGACCAACGCGCTCAAATACATGAACTTCAAGATTTTTAACCTCATCAACACCAATCACACTAGAGTCAACTACATTTGTATCTTTAACGTCCCTGGTTGACTCTAGTATTACTTCTTCAACATTGACATTCAAATTCTAGTTGGTTAGATTATTGGTTTTCTACTCTGACCTCCTCCATTTGCACCTCAATTTCATCATCTAATTCATGCTCTTCTTGGCTACTATCCACAATATTGACTTGTTGAGCATTAAATGCCTCAACTAGTTGACTCACTTGTGCCTCCAGGTTGCGAATAGTAGCATCTTGCCTTTTTATGTGTAGTTGTTTCTCATTATTTTGTTCCACAAGGCACCTTATCATATCCTTGATCTCTTTCAGGTCATCATCCCTAGGTTTTTTATTCCTATTAACTTCACAAGAAAAGAAGAATCATCAAAGTAAGGGGTTGGGGGATGATAATAATTATAAGCACAACCATGAAAGTGAACATCTTGATCACCACAGATATCACACACATTCCATACATAAGATTGAGTTGGTGCACATAATAAGATTGAGTTGGTGCACATAACTCACTCTCGGAAATATTTTGATAATTTTGCCATGGGTAGTTTTCTTCACAATATGCATAAGGAGGATTAAAAGTAGAATTACCAACATCAAAACTCTCATAATTCCAAGGTGCCATGTGTTTTTTTAAATCAACAAGTAAAACAAAAATAAAAATAAAAGTTCAAACTTGAAACCTAGCAATATGTACACCTACAGCTACACCGTTCATTTCTCGGCAACGGCGCCAAAATTTGATCACACCCAACTATGCCTTATAAAAAGGACTAAGAGTTCGTTGCAAATATAATCCGGTTTACAAGTCCGGAGTCGAATCCCATAGGAAACTAAGGCTTAGCTACAGCTATTCAGTATTGCTAAGAAACACAAGCCCAAACAATTTTCTAATTATAGAGATTATAATATTTATTTATAACTAATTAACTAACAACTATTATAAAGCAGTAAAATTATCAACTAACAGGGATAAAATTTGAGACAAGCCTAAGGAGGTCTAGAGTTATGATTTCCTCAATTGTCAGAATCCTTCCCGCTATGCCTTCTGTAATTTGGCCTAAGTATTCTCCACCGATCGTAAGTACTTAGGGTGTCATAATTCTCTTCCGAGCAACTGCCACAATTTACTAGACATATTGATAGCATTCTAGGAATCTCAACTCTATTCAAGGACAAGGATGAAGCTTTGGAATCTCAAAGAGGGCCTTTAACAAGATGTCAAGTTAAAGAGTTGCAAAACAAGGTCATTAGGCTTCAAGTGCAAATAAAGAAGTTGCTAATTGGGAGGAAGAAGAGCTCAAGGATAAAGGTTGTGAAGGTGTTATAATTGTTTTGTGGCTCAAATTTATGTCCAAGAAGAGGAGTATTGGATCCCAAGAGACATCCTTTGAAGAAGGTCCTAATCAGTCCACTTTTGGACCAATTTGGCACCTAAAATGGGTCCAAACTTGCAGCCCATGAAGTCCTACATAAATCCACATTTTTATAACATAAAAAGGACTTACTTGATGTCCAAGAAAGGTAGAATAGTCGTGCTAGATGTTGAGTGCAAGTTGGTGCCAAGTTGCTTTCAGATTTCCTTCAAAATCTCCAAGATTTTCAAGATTCTATCCAACATTAGTTTGGGAATTATTTCCATATATTTTGGGACTATATTTATTGATTTCCTAGTTAGTTAAGGTTATGTTTTTCTTTTTCTAAGATTGTTGGAATTACTTTCCAAGAATGGCTTGGTTTTTGTTTCCTAGTATTTTCCATTTCCTAAGGTAGTTAGACTTGTTGTCCAAAGTAGTTTATGACTTTATTTCCTTATTTTTTTAGCCTTAATTTCGTGACCCCCTCCTACCTATATAAGGGGTGTCTTCTTTGTTTTTAGATTCAGATTATTCAGACTATTATCAATAAAAATTGTGAGATTTTTCTTGCACTCTTGTGTGTGGCTACTCTTGGATTTATTCTTCAACCTTCAAGACTCAACTTAAGGTGGTAATATTAAACTCTTTCGAAATCTTAGATCACTTCTAGGTATTCAAGAAAGGTGATAAGTTTAGGCTTACTGCTGTTCTTGTTATTCTAAAGGGTCGGGTTTCACAATCTATCTCTTGTTTTTAATTCTCTACCAAAGGCGATTAGTTCTTGTTAGCTAATTGTTGTTGTTAGGATTCAACTTCAAGAATAGACTTCTTGAATTCAAGAAACTCTTTCTTGAATTCAAGAAACTCTTTCTTGAATTCAATCTATCTTTAATTTTTCGTCCTTTTTTGTTTCTTTATTTTTTTTAGCTTCCGCACGTTTCTTGATTCTCTTATTTTTTTTTAGTATTTTTTGAATCCTCTATCGTGTTGTTATCACATATTCTTCCGAACTACGCTAGCTGGCGCTAGTTTACTGCTCACTAAGATCGCACCAAGGTTTTGTTATTCCTAATCCCACCTTTAAACCCTCCGTATTGATTCCTCACATACGTTAGGAGTGATGTTGTTCAACAACTACCTAAATATGTACCCTTTTCCAAGCAATACATACTAAATAGGCACAGTCAATTGATGACCATTCAATCAACGAGAATAAACACATAGTTGAACAAGTAGAGAAATCCAACGGTTCAATTATATAAAAAGAATAAGAATTTATCCTACTAAAGGTTCTATCAAAACTCTAGATAACAAATTATCTATTTATAATAGTATGCATAACTACAATACAAGAATTCATAACCAATAATGGAAAATAGGAAGAAGGAAGTGAAAAACTCGTAGAAGAATTCTCCGCCTTGCTCCTAGTGTCTTGCCTCCTTAGGTCGAAAGTGTCTCAAAAGTATGTCAAAAGTCCTCAAAATAGCGTTTTTACATGTATTTATACCAAGTAGGGTCGGGCCCGGATAAAATACCTTTTCCTGCGCGAAATAGGACTCTGGCTCTGTAAAATTTGCATAGGCGCGTCGCATGGGGCGACGCGCCACGAGGTGTGCTTGTGGGGAACTTCAAAGAGCATGCAATTTGAGAGCAACAACAATTTATACAGCCGCGGTGCGCTACGCGGTGCCCCACGCGTCGTGTCCGTGGAAATTAGAAAAATATAAAACATGAAAGTTGTAGCCCTTTTAAATAGCTTTCCAACAATAAATTGTGGAGCCCAAACAAATTTCTGAGTGAAAAGTTATGTGCATTTTACTGGACAATGCGTAGTAGGCCTACTCGATTCTTCGTTTCATTCTTAAAGTGCACCATCATCCGTTGATCCCCGAACACGATCCCAACTTAATCCTTGAGATTTTACTCAGACTTCAAAGCTCCAGAATAGCTTGAATTCATTCCATAACATCTACATAGATCGGAATCACTCCTACAAGACATAAAACAGCCATTTAGTGCAACACACTAGCGATTAAAGCTCAAACTCAACTAAAGTGCAGTAAATTAGAGTATAATAAGCGACTAAAATACGTTATTATAGCAAATCATCATGTTCTTTCATTGATGCACTTATATATAGTATATTTAATGTAAAGAGCATAATTTATACATAGAAGATTAAATCATCATTCTTATAAGTTGTAATATTTGAGTTGTGGTGAAGGTAAGATACTTGATTAGTATGATTGCAGCACAAAATTTAATATATCTATGTAAAATAATTCTCTAGTCATTAGATGTATTTGCACTTTTAATTTGAATATAATTATTTTGAACAACGTATTATTATTTTGATTTATTATCAGTGAGGTTCATTATAGATTAATAAGCCTGATAATAACTACGGAAAAGGGTCTGATCTATCCCTCTACTATGATAAATTGTTCAAAATTGTCCCCCATTATACTATTGGGCCATAAAAGTCCCTGCCGTCATACTATCCTAACAAATCTGCCCTTAGTTAAACGGAAGTGCCACGTGGCATCTCCTCATCAAATGACCCACCCCCAATTTTAAAAAAAAACCATCCAATACTGACCCGCCCAAGTTAAGACCCGTAACCTAAAGGCAAAAAGAGAGACATAACTTAAAAATATGGAAAACCAGCATTGTTCTTCATCTTTATTGATATTTGCTCAAAATTTCCAACCCAACTTCTTTGAATCTTCACCAAATTTATTATAATTTGAGATTTAAGCTCCCCAAGAGAAACAAAACACAATAACATCAATTAGAAATAGTTCACATTTTCGAAAACTCAATTTTCGAGCTAAGATTCAGAGCTTTCATCAATGGAGTTTTTAGCTCTTGCTTCACGTACCAGCTTTCTAACAATGTTCTAAAAAATACTTTCAACAAGAAACACAGACATCTCAACTCTTCCAAAAATTTAAATCCAGTGTCCAATTGATATATCATCGTTCCCATCCTCTTCTTCTCCTTACTTTTCATCACCATATTCCCAAGAAATTACTGAATTGTGCGGAAGAAAATGGTTCGTCCGTAACTGTTTTTACATATGTTATAAAATAAAGGAAGATTAAAAATCAGATGCCAATCAAAAACATTTAATCAAAATTTAAGAAAACTGATGAGAAGTGTAGAAGGAGCCATCGGAAACCAAAGTTCATCCGCAAAAGCTTTTTTAAGCAATCACAAATTCACAACAGACCCAGTTGGGTGTTCTTCAAGCTTTTCCAAATAGTCCAATAGTGATTTTAGTTTCCCTTCAACTATATTTTCCCAAATCAGTAATTGAATCAAAACTTAAGCACAACAAATGATTTTTCCAAACGATTCTAACAATAGGTAACCAACAAACCCAGATTTCTGATTTTGAATTTGAAATCTGAAAGTTTTCGGCTTAAAAAATGGAAATTAAAATCACCATAGGAAGTTAGATTACCTAAAACGATTACTTCCCCAACGCGATTATTAAAAATGGGTATTATTTGGTTTATAAATGGCGGGTCGCGGGTTATGGGTTTGGTGGGTTTCATGGAGCGGGTCGTCTCATATGTGCACAGAAGTTAAAAGGGCACGGATGGATGCCACGTAGCACTTCCGTCTAACTAAGGGCAGATTTGTTAGGATAGTATGACGGCAGGGACTTTTATGGCCCAATAGTATAACGGGGGACAATTTTGAACAATTTATCATAGTAGAGGGATAGATCAGACCCTTTTCCGTAATAA
Source organism: Nicotiana attenuata (assembly GCF_001879085.1). NCBI lineage: Eukaryota > Viridiplantae > Streptophyta > Magnoliopsida > Solanales > Solanaceae > Nicotiana > Nicotiana attenuata. The sequence continues at coordinate 94,958 of NW_017674088.1, read as the reverse complement.
CTAATAAGTTATTGGAAGACTTTTTGTTTGGATATAAAGATTGATGATGCCCCTATAGAGAAGCATATAAGTTTTTCCTGTGTAAACCGTATAAGTAGATTTTTGTATCTAACACATGAAATAAATAAAATATTGTTTAAATGATTTTATTATTCGATTAATTAAGTTTTTTTGTTATTTTAATTTAATTAATTAATATTTATAATCTTAACATGAGGAGTTAAATAAGTATTTAATAATCAAACTCAAAATTTATGAAGTAGTTCAATTACAAATTATTAGTGGAATAATTCATCATTTATTTTGAAAGGATTCAACCAGAAAAAGATAATTATTTCCATAAAAGGAATACTCATTTATTAATTCTACGTTCCTTATTGTGCCCAAATAAAATAAGCACTTAGGGAATTTGTTTTTCGGTGGAGAAGAAAACATGTTAACCTAATTCGCCCTAAAATAGGGAGCCCTAAAATTAGGGTATATATATATTTGATGTATATACTTAAGTCTTGAACACAAGAACCGGAGATCAGAATAACGGCTTGCCCACACAAAGTTTGTCCGGCATTTTCTAGGAATCACAAAGTTACCAAACAATATACTTCGTAATATTTTTTTTTTAGTTTTTGCTAATAGTAGTACTTTTTATATAGTATAAAAGTTGTCACGACCCAAATCCCGGTCGTAATGGCGCCCAACACATTGCTAGGCAAGTCCGACCATTTACACAACCTTAACCAAATAGCCTAGATGGATAAAGGAATATTCACAAATAAATAAATAAAAACAGCAATTTAAATGCGGAATCTCTGAAATAATTTCTAACATTCGAAAATCCCAAGATAAATACTAAATAGCCCACAGATCTGGTATCACGAAAATGAGCCTCTAAAACGGAATATTCACCTATCACAAGTCTGTCTAGGAAAGAAAAATACGAATAAAGGATAAAAATGGATGGGAGAGATCAAGGCTGCGAACGCCATGCAGCTACCTCGATACTCCCGGATAATTGCTGCTCCGCTAAATAAGTCCTCACTCACCCTGTGGTGTACCTGAATCTGCACACAAGGTGCAGGGAGTATTGTGAGTACTTCCAACCCAGAAAGTAATAAACATAAATAAGGGTTGAGAGTAAGAAATCCTGGACAGGCACAAAGTAAGCTATAATTACAGCAGCTCAATCTAAATAATATCAACTCAATAAACTAATGAAAAACAAGTATAGAATATCACAGTAGATAAATAAGTAAATGGCAATCAAGTATGCAATGCAACACATAAACTGGTACCTCCAGTACCCCGCTGCGGCCGTGCAGCCCGCTCCATTTATTTAACGTCGACGGTGCTCACTGGGGGTGTGCAGACTCCGGGAGGGGCCTCTTACGACCCAAGCGCAATAATAAGCCATCTCGTGGCATCAAACATGCCCTTGGCCTCATATCAATATCATTATAATACTGCTGCGGCGTGCAGCCCGATCCCATACTTAGTCCAAAAATCACACATTAGTATAAAAATATTCAGCCCAAACTTCATTTAAAAATATTAACTTAATTTCTAATTTAAGAAAATGGCTGATGTTTCAAACACAATATTAAATACCAGGACTGAGTTTAATATTTATAAATATGGTAAGAAACCATTAAAATAATCCCTGAAGGATTTAAGTAGTTGGCACAAGGCCCAATGATAACACTTTAATCCATTTTTATAAGGATATCACGAAACTACAAACAAAAGGTAGTAATTTTTATTAAGCGGGACGGACCAAGTCACAATCCCCGACGGTGCTCTACCCCACGCCCGTTATCCGGCGTGCAAGTCACCTCAGATAGCACTACGTTGTGCAAATTCGGGGTTTCAAACCCTCAACACAGCATTTACATTTATTACAATCCTCAAGCCGGCCAAAGTCCTAGCTTGATATGCCCTTGCCTTTCGAATTCACCTCTTCGCACGTCGAATCTGACCAAAACCGCAACGAATACGTCACAATATGCTAAGGGAATGTAACCCAATCGAAAAGACTCGAAAAACATCGAAAATCACAAAGTTGGCAAAACCCGAGCCCCGGGCCCACTTCTCGAAAAATTATAAAATTAACATCACCGGATTCTTATCTCGCCGCGAGTCTATACATATAAAGAACACCAAAATCGGTGTCCAAATGACCCCTCGAATTCCCATTTTTGTTCTCTTAGGTTTCAAGCCCTAAACCACCATTTTTGACCTTAAATCATTGAGTTTTCAGTCTAATTTCATGTGTTTGCACCATAAAATCGTGTTTTAGGCTTAGAAATTCTTACCTCAATGAAGTCCCTTGATTTCTCTCCTCCAACTCGCCCAAATTCTCCAAGTCCGAAGTGAAAATATGAAACCCTTTCAAAAATTCGCGAAGGGAAATAAAACTATTCTGACCAGTTATTTCCGCATCTGCGGCCCCATGGCCGCATCTGCGGCTCCCGCTTTTGCGGTCAATGCACCGCTTCTACGGTTTAATATCCGCTCCTGCGCCTCCCGCTTCTGCGGAAAAACTAACGCATCTGCGGATCCCCATAAGAACTCAAATACCGCATCTGCGGTCCTCTTGTCGCATCTGCGACTCCGCAGATGCGGTCACCCTTTCCGCACCTGCGGTCCCTGCCGCTTCTGCGTCTCTTTTCTCGCTTCTGCGGTACCGCTTCTGCGGTCCCAATTCCGCAGAAGCGAAATACCAGAAGCAGCACAGGTTCTGCAATCTCTTAAGTTCAAAACTTCCCGATAGCCATCCGAAATCACCCCGAGGGCTTCGGGACCTCAACCAAAAATACAAGCATGATCCAATACCTTATTCAAACCTGCTCCAATCATTAAAACACCTCGAACAACACTAAAACCATCATTTCTCATCGAATTCAAGCCTAAGTTCCTCTAAAACTTCCGAAACACGCATTCGATCAAAAATCCAACCAAAACACCTCCGAATGACCTGAAATTTTGCACACACATCCAAAGTCACCTAAAGAAGCTAATGCAACTCTCGGAATTCCATTCCGACCCCCGGATCAAAATCTCACCTATATACCGGAATTCGCCAAAATACTAACTTCGCCAATTCAAGCCTAATTCTACAGCGGACCTCCAAAATCAATTCCGATCGCACTCCTAAGTCACAAATCATCCCCCGAAGCTAACTAAATCACCGGAATTCAAATCCGAGCCCTCTAACACAAAAGTCAACATCCGGTTGACTTTTCCAACTTAAGCCTTCTTAAATGAGGCTAAGTGCTCATTTCTTATCAAAACCATTCCAAACCAACTCTAACACATCAAATACTGATAATGAAACATAAAGAAGCATAATATGGGGAAAACGGGGCGGTAACTCACGTGACGACGGGTCGGGTCGTCACATCCTCCCCAACTTAAACAAATGCTCGTCCTCGAGCGGGTCAAGAAACATACCTGAAGTCTCAAATAGGTGAGGATATCTGCTCCGCATCTCCTGCTCGGTCTCCCAGGTAGCCTCCTCCACGGGCCGACCTCTCCATTGCACTTTCACTGATGCGACATCCTTTGATCTCAACTTCCGAACCTGACGATCCAAAATGGCTGCTGGCTCTACCTCATAAGTCAAGTCACCCTCCAGCTGAACTGTACTGAAATCTAAAACATGAGACGGGTCCCCAACGTACTTCCGGAGCATAGACACGTGAAAAACTGGATGCACGCTCGACAAGCTAGGTGGCAAGGCAAGCTCATAAGCCACCTCCCCGATCCTCCTGAGTACCTCAAAAGGTCCAATAAACCGCACGACAAGAGTTTCAAGAATATGGAGTATTTCCTAAAGGTTCTGCAGCCTCTCGAGGATAAATACAGACGTCTCCGTACCGATCCGCGAGACTCTACTAAACCGGCTCATGATTCGCGAGACCAAGTAACCTACGCTCTGATACCACCTTGTCACGACCCAAACCCCGGTCGTGATGGCGCCCAACACATTGCTAGGCAAGCCCGACCATTTACACAACCTTAACCAAATAGCCTAGATGGATAAAGGAATATTCACAAATAAATAAATAAAAACAACAATTTAAATGCGGAATCTCTGAAATAATTTCTAATTTAAGAAAATGGCTGATGTTTCAAACACAGTATTAAATACCAGGACTGAGTTTAATATTTATAAATATGGTAAGAAACCATTAAAATAATCCCTGAAGGATTCAAGTAGTTGGCACAAGGCCCAATTATAACAATTTAATCCATTTTTATAAGGATATCACGAAACTACAAACAAATAGGTAGTAATTTTTATTAAGCGGGACGGACCAAGTCACAATCCCCGACGGTGCTCTACACCCACGCCCGTTATCCGGCGTGCAAGTCACCTCACATAGCACTACGTTGTGCAAATTCGGGGTTCCAAACCCTCAACACAGCATTTACATTTATTACTAACCTCAAGCCGGCCAAAGTCCTAGCTTGCTATGCCCTTGCCTTTCGAATTCACCTCTTAGCGCGTCGAATCTGACCAAAACCACAACGAATACGTCACAATATGCTAAGGGAATGTAACCCAATCGAAAAGACTCGAAAAACATCGAAAATCACAAAGTTGGCAAAACCCGAGCCCCGGGCCCACTTCTCGAAAAATTATAAAATTCACATCACCGGATTCCTTGCCTCGCCGCGAGCCTATACATATAAAGAACACCAAAATCGGAGTCCAAATGACCCCTCAAATTCCCATTTTTGTTCTCTTAGGTTTCAAGCCCTAAACCACCATTTTTGACCTTAAATCCTTGAGTTTTCAGTGTAATTTCATGTATTTGCATGATAAAATTGTGATCTAAGTCCAAGAATTCTTACCTGATCGAAGTCCTTGAATTTCCTCTTCAAAATCGCTCAAGAACACCCCAAGTCTGAAGTTAAAAATATGTTTTCTGTAAAATTTCGCGAAGGGATTAAAACCCACTTCTGATCAGTTATTTCCGCATCTGCGGCCCCATGGCCGCATCTGCGGCTCCCGCTTTTGCGGTCAATGCACCGCTTCTGCGGACATATCCGCTTCTGCGGTTTAATATCCGCTCCTGCGCCTCCCGCTTCTGCGGATCCCCATAAGAACTCAAATACCGCATCTGCGGTCCTCTTGTCGCATCTGCGACTCCGCAGATGCGGTCACCCTTTCCGCACCTGCGGTCCCTGCCGCTTCTGCGTCTCTTTTCTCGCTTCTGCGGTACCGCTTCTGCGGTCCAAATTCTGCAGAAGCGAAAATACCAGAAGCAGCACAGGTTCTGCAATCTCTTAAGTTCAAAACTTCCCGTTAGCCATCCGAAATCACCCCGAGGGCCTCGGGACCTCAACCAAAAATACAAGCATGATCCAATACCTTATTCAAACCTGCTCCAATCATTAAAACACCTCGAACAACACTAAAACCATCATTTCTCATCGAATTCCAGCCTAAGTTCTTCTAAAACTTCCGAAACACGCATTCGAACAAAAACCCAACCAAAACACCTCCGAATGACCTGAAATTTTGCACACACATCCAAAGTCACCTAACGAAGCTACTGCAACTCTCGGAATTCCATTCCGACCCCCGGATCAAAATCTCACCTATCAACCGGAATTCGCCAAAATACTAACTTCGCCAATTCAAGCCTAATTCTACACCGGACCTCCAAAATCAATTCCGATCGCACTCCTAAGTCACAAATCATCCCCCGAAGCTAACCAAATCACCGGAATTTAAATCCGAGCCCTCTAACACAAAAGTCAACATCCGGTTAACTTTTCCAACTTAAGCCTTCTTAGAAGAGACTAAGTGTCTCATTTCTTATCAAAACCATTCCAAACCAACTCTAACACATCAAATACTGATAATGAAACATAAAGAAGCATAATATGGGGAAAACGGGGCGGTAACTCACGTGACGACGGGTCGGGTCGTCACAAAAGTACCATATAAATTGGGATAAAGAGAGTAACAAAACTTTCCATCTTATATATGAAAAGAGAGCAACTTGGCATGGAACAAGTAGTCAGGAGAGATGTCTTCTCTAAGAATATTGAAGTTCTAAGTTTTGAATTTTGTCTAACCACTCTAATATATTTCTTCTCAGGTCAACATAGTCTTCTAGACTATAAATAATGGAGCTGAATAATGAAAAAGAAGTGGATAAGTTTAACAAAACATACAAGACAAATATTTATTTTTTCCCTTTATTATTTACTTTATAATTTTCTGTATAGACTGTTTTATGCATTAGTTTTTGTATTTGAAATTGCAATTTAACTTACGCTCTCTAGTTTACCTTATTGACAATCATTTCTAACCACAAAAATATTATGACATGTTTATAATCATAAATTCCAAAAAGATTAATTTCTTTCATAAATTCTGTGCTCGCTGAAATTAATTGAAGCATAGGGAGTACTAATTTTGTAGGAAATTTGGCACACAACTTATTTTAAATGAGAACTTTGATGTGACATTTTGATACTGAAATTTGCGACACTTAATAAGAGGGTGTTTAGATTGGCTTTCAAGCTGGTCAAATCAGCTTTTAAGTTCTTTCTAGTTTTTTTCCCAGTGTTTGGCAAAGTTAAAAAGTGCTTAAAATAAGTGAAAAATTACTTAAGACAAGCCAAAAACAATAAATTGGGTAACCTCAACTTATTGCTTTTTGGATTAAAAGCTATTTCTGCTGAAAAGCCACTTTTTTTAAGCCATTCCAAACGGGCTCTAAATCTAAATTAAAAGTCGGTAAGTAACTTTACCCCATATAAGTTGCTAGAGCTGTCAATATGGGCGGGGCCGGGCTAGCCTAGCCCAGTCCACGTGGCCTTTAGCAATTGACGAGCTGGGCTGGGCTAGCCTATCATTTTGATGGGCCTTATAATGGTCAGCCCACCCCAGGCCTATATGTGGGCTGCGGGCCCCCACAGGTCGGCCCATCATTTTTTAAAATATAATTTTACATTTTTTCTTTAGTTCTAACCTTAAAAAATATAAATATTTAAAAGTTAAAAAAATCTTATTGGAAAAACTAACAAAACTTAATAACTTTTTATACTATTCCAATAAAGCACAATAAACACTAAAAAAGTACTACAAAACTATATTTCACTCACTAAAAGTCAAAACTCAAAACAAACTATTCCAGAGAACGTCCATGAATTTATGGGATATCTAACACATCATCTTCATCAAACACATTTGAATCCGCTTGTGAGAAGATTGTCTTAACATCTTTACTTTCATCTACATTTACAATTTGTATGTATTAATTAGTTAAATATTAAGAATAATTAATTTGTTTTCATCTTTTAATATGATGAGCTTTATAAAATTTAAGCTTGGGATACTCTTCTAGTTATTTTTTGTGTCATATACTTTTTATATTTATCTATTTTAAATACGTATTTTTATTAGGCCTACGGGCCGGCCCAACCCAGCCTCAGTCAAACCTCACGGGCCACGGGCTTACTCGGGCCGTGTTTAAAAGCCTCGTTTTTAAGTGGGCTCCTAAAATTCTAGCCCAGCCCTGCTAAATCACGGGCTGGGCTGGCCGAACAGGTCAAACCCATATTGACGGCTCTATAAGTTGCAATACAATGTAGTCGTATGTTGGTAAGTGAATTTCATGTGCATTAGTATCCCTTAAAACAGGAAAGTAAATTAGAAATAAAAAAAACAAAAAACAAAAAAGAAACAAAAAAGCGAAAATCACAAATTAAGTGAAATTAGCACGGTGATAAATAACATGTTTCATGACTATTTTACTGGCGTAAAGGTCGGTTACTGAACTGCTATATGTGTACTTGAGGCTGCTATAAAAACTCATAAACTTTAAATTCTGAATCCATCATTCTAATACTGATCACATTGGACGAAACTCAATGCCTTCTATGATTAGACTACACTTAGTGTCACAACCCTAAACTCAATCCGGTCATGATGGCACCTATCGTGAAGACAAAGCCAGCCGACACACTTCCAATTCGTTTTAAACAATTAATAATAATAAATACTAAGTCTTTAATCAGATATAAAATCCAAAAATAAGCATTTAACAGTATAATTTGCGGAAAATAAAAACCAACACAGCCCGACATCGGGGTGTCACCAGTCATGAGCATCTAAAATAATACTGCAAGTCTGAAGTCCACTCCACCACTACATAACTGAATTAAAAAGAAACTAAGATAGAGGGAGAATGCACTGGATTGCGAATCGCCAAGCAGCTACCTAGTAAATCTCCGAAGACCTGCTGGGACTATCAACCATCAGGAGCAGGACCTGTAGCGCCCGAATCTGCACACAGGGGTGTAGGGAGTAAAGTGAGTACTCCAACTCAGTGAGTAATAAAAATAAATGAAGACTGAGCAATATAAAATCACGCAAGGCACAACATTAAGCTAAAAGCGGCATAACACAATCAGTAAATATAATTAAGCAGTGAAATCTCATAAACATCCTTTAAACAGTTAAACAATATACAGAAAAAACAACAAAAAGGTAAACACATAATAACTGCCCATCGGGCACAGTAACAACAGAATCAGCCCCTCGGGCAATATCACAGAACAATTCGGGCTATGTCTCATATCACAATGGGTACCCGCGCTCACCGGGAGTGTACAGACACCGGGAGGGGCCCTTTACGGCCCAACCGCAATATCAAGCCATCTCATGGTATCATAAACAGGCTCTCGGCCTCATATCAATCTCAAGCCACCTCGTGGCGTACAATCTCAGGCCCTCGGCCTCATTAGTATAATCAGTATATCACTGCTGCGACGTACAGCCCGATCCAAAATATCCTCGCAACACAGACCCTCGGCCTTACTCAGTCAGAATCTCATAAGCCCCTCGGGCAATAGTAAAATATGAAGCTCAGCTCAAATATCTTTGAAAATATCATTTAATGTGTTTAAAACAGAATAACATGGCTGAGTTCTAAAAATAGTGAAAATATAGTATGACTGAGCACCAATATGAAATCAAACAGTGAGAAAAATATCATTTAAAATCCCCTAAGGGTTAAACAGTTGGCACGAAGCCCACATATGGCATTTAGCCCAAAATATAATAATATCAACAAATAACTGTCAAGTACACAGTAAAATAGTCATTCGGGATGGACTAAGTCACAATCCCCAACGGTGCACAACCCCACGCTCGTCATCCTGCGTGTGCGTCACCTCAAAATAACACAACGATGTGAATTTCGGGGTTTCATACCCTCAGTTAATTGATGTAAGTTCGGGGAGGAGATTATTTTGAGATTTTAAGGGTTATGCTATTTCAAACAAGTGATAAGTAAATTCGTGAAGGTGAGAGGGGAAGCAAGTCAAAGAAAATGAATTTTCGTCCAAGTTTGGCATGTTGGGATAAAATACGGCCCGAGCTAAAATACTCGGTATTTATGGACTTGTGCCATACGAGGTACCACAGGACAATGATAGCAAGAAGTAAAATGTTAGCAATTCTCCTTGCAACAAATTCCAGCGAGAATTTTAGAGTCTTAACAACGGAGAAAATTTTGCGGTTCTAAAGAAGTACGGTGCAACCTTTCTCAAGAATATCATATGGATTTTTCCTACTCCAGGTATGTTAAGGCTATCCCTTCTTTCTTTTGGCATTGATCCATACGATGCAAATGAAACGTGCAAATGCACAAATTCCATAAATGACTATATTCAAAGAAATGCTAGAGATGCTTATATTTTCGATTCTCCATGTGTCATATTATTCTATCATCTGTTCATGAGTCTTAGAAAAATACGTAAGTTGAAAAAGTTTACTTCATGATATTATTCAAAGGCATAATGGTCTTATGATGCTACAAGAGATTTTATTGTCATACTTCTCATGCATTGCATTCATTCTTTTAGTTTTTCCCTTTTTTAGGGAATTGGTGAATGATTTTGTGGTGTACTGGGTGTTTATGTTAACAGTACAACATTTACAATCATTACTTACCTCAATCCGGCCCGAAATCTAGCTTGCAATGCCTTTGCCCTTCAAATCGATCTCCGGATGCTCCGAATCTACCAAAATTAGAACGTAACCATTAATTTATGCTAAAGGGACGAAGCCCACTCGAAAATAATCGAAAAACATCACAAAGTCCGAAATTACCAAAACCCGACCCCCGGGCCCACGTCTCGGAATTCGATAAAATTAACATCATTAGATTCCTTATCTCCCCGCGAGTTCATACATATAAAAAGTTCCAAAATCCGACCACAAATGGTCTTCCAAAACCTCAATCAAAGGCCTAGGTTTCTAAGCCCTAGTTTCTCAATTTTTACCTTTAATTACAGCTCTAATCCATGCATTAAGACCATAGAAACGAGTTTCCATAATCCAAAACCTTACCTCAATGATGTCTCCTTGATACTTCAAAATCGCCCAAAGCTCCAAAAATTTGTGTTAAAAAATGAGAAAACCTTCTGAAAATCTCGGAGGAACTAACTTATATTTTCTGCCAGACATTTCTGCACCTGCGGTCTAATTTCCGCTTCTGCGGTACCGCATTTGCGGCCAATGAACCGCTTCTGCGGTTCTTCACTTAACTTCGCATATCCGCATCTGCGGTTCCATATCCGCACCAACGCCATCGCAGGTGCGGTCCCTCCAATCGCATCTGCGGTTTTTTTTCTGTCTCCCTAGCTCCCTTCCGCTTCTGCGGCTCCTCTCTCGCATATGCGGCGCCGCACCTGCGGTCCCCAATCCGCAAGTGCGGAAATACCAGAAGCAGCAAAAATCTGCAACTTCTCAAAATCTCAAACTCTTCCGTCAACCATCCGAAATTACCCCGAGGCCCCCGGGACCTCAACCAAAAGCACACACATATCCCGTAACCTTATTCAAACTTGTACCAATCTTCAAAACACCTCAAACAACATCAAAACCACCAAAACACATCGAATTCAAGCCTAAGGTTCTAAAATCTTCCGCATTCCGCTTTTGATCAAAAACCCAACCAAACCACGTCCAAATGGCCTGAAATTTTGCACACACATCCAAAATACCATAACGGAGCTACTTCAACTTCCGGAATTCTATTCCGACCCCTATATAAAAATCTCACCTATCCACTGGAAAACGCCAAAAACTCAATTTTGCCAATTCAAGACTAAATCTGCTCCGGACCTCCAAAACACATTCCGATCACACTCCTAAGCCCCAAATCACCTAATGGAGCTAACCAAATCATAAAAATTACGATCCGAGATCATATACCAACAAGTCAAAATTTGGTCAAACCTTTCAAATTTCAAGCTTCAAACTGAGAACTGTTCTTCCAAGTTCATTCCAATTACCCTGAAAACCAAAACCAACGATTTACATAAGGCATAATGCATAATACGGGGCTAGACATGCTCGAGAACTGGCGAGCGAAGTGCCAAATCTCAAAACGACCGGTCGGGTCGTTACACTTAGCATGAAAAGGCCTAGAATCCAACAACCTTGCTTCTACATCACCATTATCATCTCCTTCACCATTGTAAAAATTTCCAATTTCTACCTCTAACCATCCATATGTTCGTTTTTCTGGTAATTTTCCTTTTAAATGCCTCGGTGCTCTTTGTCTCGACCAAAACTCAATCGTAAAGATGGCACCTATTGTGGAACTAGGATAGCCTCAACTCAACAAAACTCAACAACAGCTACAAGTTGAAAACATTAACGAAAGCATTTAACATTTAAAGAAAACTGTTGATACATAAGAAAAATCCCAAAATGATACAATCCAGCTCAAAGCCAGGGTGTCACTGAATACATGAGCGTCTAGATCAGAAAATACAGTCTACTGCAGAATCTGAAGATATATACTGAAAGTACAACAAAGATTAAGAGGAGGGTCAAGCCCAGCAAATGCCATGCAGCTACCTCGACAACCTCCAAACTTTGGAACCTCGATCAGCAACCGCCGCTACTACTGGTATCGCCTGGATCCGCACACGAGGTGCAAGGAGTAACGTGAGTACACTAACTCAGTACGTAACAAGTCCAAATTTTGGACTGAAAGGTAGTGACGAACTCAACCTCAACAGGTATAGCAGAGATAAATGTGCGGAAACGTAAGCATGCTTTCAAGTCAAATATACAGTTCAAAACAGTAAAGGTGATACAGATATGAACAATGTAAGGAATACAACTCAACTATCTCGACATGCCAATGCACAGACTATATGAATCGCACCATGTATTCTCACTCTCAAGTGCTCAACCACTCGGTACTGTATATGGCTCTTTGGCCTAGGGAAATCGATCCCGGATCATATACAACACTGATAATAAGTAACCCAGTACCGAGGAAAAAGGGCAATCCAACCCTGTGAAGAAACGCATCTCCAAGTATAAAGTACATCGGACAAATCCATGTCCAGGGAAATCAATCCCTCAATAATATCATCCGCGCTAAATGGGGGTGTGTTACAGACTCCGGAGGGGCTCCTGCAGCCCAAGCGCTATCGTAATCATCAATATAACTGTTGCGGCGTGCAGCCCGATCCCATAACTGTCACTCATAGCCAAGCTCTCGGCCTTACTCAGTCATCAACCTCTCCATTCTCAACACGGGCTCACAATGTCATGAAAACAACCCGGAACAATGATACGATGAATCAATAAATAATTGAGACTGAGATATGACAAAAATATATGATCCTGACCAATTATGGAATATTAATTGAAAACTAGTGAGATGGTAGCAAGAAACGACCGCTAAGGGTCCAAACAATACTGGCACAAAGACTAAACATAATATCTAGCATGATTTACAGCTCAACTACTTTATCACATGATGAAAACATGGATATCAACATGATAGAGTCACTAAACGGTGCCACGGAATCACCCAGGTTACAATTCTCAAGGTGCACGCCCGCACGCCTGTCACTTGGCATGTGGATCACCTCAATCCTAATCACATAACACATAGTTTGGGGTTTCAAACCCTCAGAACCAAGTTTGGAAGCGTTACTCACCTCTAGCCAAGCAAAAATCCTACTCTGCGATGCCATTGACTCTCAAATCGGCCTCCAAATATATCGAATTAGCCACAAGTAATACAATACGGTCAATATAGAGTAAACGAACCAATCCCACAAAAAAATTCTAATTTATAGCCAAAAATCTGAAATCGGCTCAAACTCGGCCCCCGGGCCCATGTCTCAAAATCCGACAAAAGTCACAAAACCTGAAAGCTCATTCATTCGCGAATCTAACCATACCAAATTTATCCTAATCCGACCTCATTTGGTCACTCAAATCTCCAAAATCCACTCTCCAATTCTCAAGCCCTAAACTCCCAAATTTCTAGCTCAAATCCTAATTAGATGACGACTTAAGCCATGGATTCATGACATTTATACCATTATGGGTTAGAATTACTTTCCCCAGAGTTTTCCCTTGAAATCCTTCGAAAAATCGCCTCTTTCCTGAGTTCCTCAAGTCCAAAATTGAAAATGGAGAATAAAACCTCGAGCTGGAGTTTTCTGCCCAGCAAAAACCGCATCTGCGAACAGGGCTCCGCTTCTACAAAAATTCATTAAAAGACTGGTTCCGCTCCTGCGATCACCTGACAACATTCTGCGTCCATCGCGGATGCAGGAACCAAGCCGCACCTACGATCCAACTGCGCATCTGCACCTCTCAATCTGCTTCTGCGACCACCGCAGATGCCGGATTTCCAACGCACCTGCGGTCTGAGCTCAGGCCTTCCTTAGCCGCACCTCCGCCTCTTACTTCGCTCCTGCGGCCTCGCACCTGCGGTTCCCACTCCGCAGGTGCGGTTACACCAGCAGCAGCAGCACTTTAGTTGCAATTCCTCAATTCCAATCAAGCTGTCAACCACCCAAATTCACTCCGAGGCCCTCGGGACCACAACCAAACATACCGACAGATCCTATAACATCATACTAACTTAGTCGAACTTTTGAATCACTCAAAACAACATCGAAACACCAACTTACACTCGGATTCAAGCCTAAGAAATTCTAAACTTCCGAATTTCACAAACGATGCTGAAACCTACCAAACCACGTCCGAATGACCTCAAATTTTACATACAAGTCAGAAATGACACCACAAACCTACTCCAACTTCCGGAAATCCAATCCGACCCCGATATCAAAATTTCATTGCCGGTCAAAATCGCCAAAATTCTAACTTTCGCCAATTCAAGCCTACTTCAACCACGGACCTCCAAATCATATTCCGGACGCGATCCTAAGTCTAAAATGACCTTCGGAGCTAACGGAACCATCAAAATTCAAATCCGAGGCCGTTTACGCATAAGTGAACATCCGGTCAACTTATCGAACTTAAGCTTTCAAATAAGAGACTATGTGTCTCAATTCACTCTGAAACTACTCAGAACCCGAATCAACTAACCCGGTATATCATAATATAGCTGAAGAACAAAAAAGAAGCAGGAAATGGGGGAACAGGGCTATGACTCTCGAAACGACCGGCCGGGTCGTTACACTCTTACTGCAAGAATAATAGTAATAGCTCTTTTTTCAGCCTCCTCTTCGCTCTCCTGATTAAAAAATCTAATCATTGCATTTGTTGATTCAAGACATGGTACCTCTATGATATTTTGAACACTAGATAAGCTGCATGATTTGTTCTCAGAGTCAGAGATAACGCTCGAGTTCCAATCTTGCCTCGGATATCTAGTAAATGGACAGCATTGAGGACCGACCTTTGGGAATCAGTAGTTGAAGAAATATTACCTCAAAGAGAATCTCTATTTTTTTTTGGTCAAAGTAAAATTTTTTATTCAACCAAAATTGTGTATTTACATCCACTAGTTCCATTTGGACTCAAGAACTAGTCATCTCTATCTCTATCTATCTAAGAGTGTTAATTTTTGCCTTTACATTCACAATCTATCTACTCTTAGCTAGGATAACTATTCAATCTATCTAGTATCTTCTTCCATTTGCTATAACTCTGTCTTCTAATGTGCAGTTGGAGGATGATTTCTTTAATTCTCTGTTGACTCTCCTTCCTTTCATTTTGAAATCTTCTAGCATTACTATCACTCCATACATGGTAAATTGTTGCAGCAAACAACCATGCTAGTACCTGGCCATTAGCTCTGCTTCTCTACACCTCTTTGCCATCCAGCATACCTCCTCATTCCATGTTTTAGGAAGTCTGTTTTCATTCATCCACTTTAATAAGGAAATCCAGATATCTCTTGCATATTTACATTCTAAGAACAGATGAGCTAGTGATTCTATAGTTCCCTTGGAGAATAAAACACAATCCTTTAGAACATTTATTCCCCATTTCTCTAGTCTGTCCACAGTTGCAAGCCTTTGTCTTATGGCTAACCATAGAATGAATTGATGTCTAGGAATCTGCCTTGCCTCCATGGTAAGATTTTTCCAGTGAACTTTCTGATATTGTGGTTGAAAGGATAAGTAAGCTGCCTTGATGCTGAACTTATCACCCTTGCTGCATTTTCCCAGTTCCACCTTATAGTTCCTGTTGCCAAACCAATTTCTTGCATCAAATATTTTCCTCACAAGCCAGCAAGCTCGTGTAGGTGTTTTCATGGACTCTATCTCCTTGCTCTTTATGTAATAGACATGTATACATTGCACCCACAGTGATTCCTTCCTTGTAGATACTGCCCATAAGAGCTTGCATATGGCTGCTCTATTCCACAAAGTATAGTCTATCAACTTTAGACCCCCTGCTGATCTTGGCATACACAATGATTCCCAAGAGACCAAAGCTTTTCTTGATGCTTCACAGCTTCCAGTCAATAGAAAGGTTCTGCATATACTTGTGATGAGTTGAATAACCTTCTTGGGTAAGACAAAAATCTGAGCCCAGTACGTTTGCATCTCAAAGAGAACACTTTTGATTAGCTGTACCTTTCCACTATAAGACAGAAATTTAGTAGTCCAACATCTAATTCTTGATGTCATCTTCTCCACAATTGGCATGCATTGTTGTACAATGATCTTCTTGGAAGAAAGTGGAACCCCCAGGTATTTGAATGGTAGTTCTCCTGGTGCAAACTGCATCTCGTTCAAAATCTGCTGCTTCAGTTCCTGAGATATTCCAGCAATGTACAAAGAACTCTTGTCCAAGTTTGCTTTTAGTCCAGACACATCAGAAAAATGATTGAAAGCTTGGTCATTAGTTGGATTGAAACTCTATCAGCCCTGCAGCACATGAGTAAATCGTCAACAAAGCATATATGTACCAGCTTTATTTTACTGCATCCGGGGTGGTAATTGAAGTCCGGATTATCTTGTAACTTTTTGAGGGATCTGTTTAGGTACTCCATAATCAGCATAAACAGGTACGGGGACATGGGATCACCCGATCTCAATCCATTCCTTGCCATAAACTTTGGAGTAATCCCTCCATTTATCAATATAGCATAGCTTACAGTAGTCACACATTCCATAATCCACCCAACAAATTTCCCAGGAAACCCAAAATCTAGCAGAATAGTTCTAAGGAAGTCCCATTTAACTGAGTCATAGGCCTTTCTGATGTCAACTTTCACTAGCTCATGTGCAATAATTATAATATCTAGAATACTCTTTCCTGCTATAAATGCTGACTGTGAATGCCCAACAATTGTGTCTGCTACTAGTTTAAGTTTGTCAGTAAGAATTCTTGCTATCAACTTATACAAAGTTGTACAACAAGCTATGGGTCTATACTCCTTCATATATGTAGGGTTAGCTACCTTTGGTACTAGAGTGAGAGTGGTACAATTTGCTTCCTTTAACATTTTTCCAAATTCAAAAAACTGGATAACAGCCTTACTCACCTCCTCTCCTATGACATACCAATATTCTTTGAAGAATTCTGCATTAAACCCATCCACCCCTGGGGCCTTGTCATTTGGTAACTCTCTTAATGTCTGTAGAACATCCTCTTTTGTGACTGGTTGAATTAGTAAAAATTGCTGGTCTCTCTGTAAACAAGGGCCATCTTAAGCAATGTGAGTATCTACACAAGGTAGTTCTTGTGCTTTGTTTCCCATCAAACCTTGATAAAACCCTATGAATTCCTGCTGCACCTGCTTTGGGTCAGTTAACTGCACTCCATGTTCATTACAGATAGTAGCGATATTATTCCTAGCCTGTCTTGCTTTGAGTTGAGCATAAAAAAACTTGGAATTTGAATCTCCCTGTTTGATCCATACAGCTTTAGACTTTTGTCTAAGGACTCTTTCATGGACAGTAGCCCATTTCTCTAGCTCCAGTAGTATTTCTTTCTCTTCTGTGATCAATTGTGTACTATATAAATCAGTTGCCAATGCATCTTGTGTTTCTTTAAGTTTTCCTGCAGAGCCTCCAGCTTTTGATCTAGCTTGTTCATCTCTTGATTTATCTATTTAACAGTTTTTTCTACTTGTTTCAATTTCCTGCATACTCCATACATAGCATAGCCATCAACTTGGGTCTTCCATATAGACTCTACCATTTCTTTGACTGATTGTTGCTTCAGCAAAACATTTAGTAATCTGCATGGTTTTGGCAGCTTATGTCTAACAATAGTAGTAGTTAACAATAAAGGGGAGTGATCTAAGAAACCAGGATTTAAGTAATGTGCTTCTACACTGCTATACAAACTAAACCATTGAGCATTGCCAAATGCCCAATCAATTAAACTGTAAATTCTGTCTCCAGGATCCCTTTTTATTACACCAGGAATACTGCCATCCCTTTCTTTGAAGTTGCCCTAGTCCCACTTCGTCTATACAATCCTGAAAGTCCTATGTTTCAATCTGTTGGACTGGTGCTCCTATCCGTAACAGATAATATTGTATTAAAATCCCCAAGGATGATCCAAGGGTCTAGCATCATATAGTTAATTGCTTTTAAGTGCCTCCAAATTTCTTTCCTCCCTTCAATAGTGTTATAACCATAAACAAATGTGTCATAGCATTCAAATAGAGATCCTTTATCCTTCACTTTGCAATGGATAGTTTGAGGCCCTGAACTTTGTATATCAACCTCCACCAAATGTGGTTTCCAGCATACCCAAATTCTACCATTTTGACAGCTTGTATAATCACTGTAAATCTGCCAGTCTGACCCTACTTTCTTTTTTATTTTCTCTGCTCTTCTAGCCTTCACCTTTGTTTCTATGCAGCCCAATAGAGCCACTTTATTGGTAAGCAAAAAGGATTTGAACTCCTTCTGCTTATAGGGCTTGTTCAGCCATCTAATATTCTATGATCCAAAGATCATGGGGACTGTTTAGTCAGATTAGTTCCCCTTACCACATTACTAACCTCTGTATGAATTCTCAATGCACTGAACTGATTTCTTCTGAGCATCAACTCCAATTCATCAATCTTCTGGTTTTTAACTGTTGTAGCTGACATTATTTCCTTTCCCCTGTCTACTTGTTTGTTCTGTTGTTGTCCATCCCCTTTGGTTAATTGCTCATTATAGTCATTGTTAGTAGTCTGTTCTGTCTGTTGTTCCTTATTCTGATCTTCATCCACAGTAACAGTCTTGGCTATCCACTCCTTTTTCTTTGGTTTCTTTCTAATGTTCTGTCTAGGCTCCTTATGTTCTGCTGGCTTTGTGCAATCTCCTGTGTTATGCCCAACTTTCAAACAGTCTTGACAGTACATTGGCTTCCACTCATACTCAATATTCTGTGAGTATTGTTTTCCATCAGGTAATTCAAGAGAAATCGACTCTGGTAGAGGTTGGGATATGTCTATTTCTATCTGTATTCTAGCATATGCAATCCTTTGCTCTTGAGCTGTTAATTTGTCTGTGCAAATAGGCTTCCCCATCAACTAGCTATTCCCCCAAAATTACCAGGAGCCCAAAACTGGATTGGTAGATTTGGGAACATCACCCACATCAGAACAGTCTGGGTAGGTTCCTTATTCATTTGGAACTCTGGATCCCACTGTTTAGGATAAATGGTCTATAGTTGAATGTATAACGCCCTTGCTGAAGAATTGCTTCCTTATCCTCCTCATTATCAAATTTAAAAATGAAATACCCATTGTTATGGAGGAAAACCTGGGGGCTACTAACAAAATTCCATACTCCATAAATAAATTTGAGCATTTCTTTGGAAGTAGGGTTTCCACCAATTACATACCCAATTAAAGCTAGACTCCATTTCTGGTTTTGCTCGGCTATTTCCTGGGGGTTTAGCTTAACTATTTTAATTCCATCCTTCATCACCGGTGGGTAGTAATTTAGCTTAAGTCCCATGTTTTGCTCTATATTACCTTTGACGACTTCAGCCAATGTAGGCTCAATTCCACTGGATGTTGCAGAAAATGTCAGTTTCCTCGCTGCATTCATAGCTCCTGCATCAATTTCTGGCGGGGTCTCTGCAATTTCCGGTGGAGGTCCTTCTTGTAACACTGTAGGAGCACTCCCCATTCCTGGAAGCCATTGACCAAATTGAATCAATGCTAAGACATGGGGAATACCCGACTCAGGTGTTATTTGCCTAGTTTCCAGTACCGGCTCTTTTGGCGAAACCGGCACCGGAGCTGATTGCTTCTTCTTCTTCGTCATCTCCCCTTGGGCACACGTTAGTAAACCCTAACGTAACATGCGCACGTCTGTATTTTTTTAGAATCTCTAATTTTGTGTTTTGTTAAGTTTGGAAGTATGAAATTTCAAGAACGGAGTTGCGGAGAAATATATTGTGAATCTTGTAGTATCCATCTAAGGTTATATAAGATGATTTGATGAGCAAATTTTATGGTGGGTCATCGGTGGCGATGTTAGAAATTTCTTTAAGGGTGTTTAAATTTAAAAGAAGTGAAAAAAAAATTTCAACAAAGGGTGTTCAATATATGTTATATACCTCTAAAACGTAATATTTTACCTATGTACACAGTGCAATTTTTTGATGAAGGGTGGTCAGTTGACCACCCTTATCACCATGTGGCTTGGCCAGTGGCGGTCATTCATGTTTGTGTGACCACCCTTATCACCATGTGGCTTGGCCAGTGGCGGTCATTCATGTTTGTGCTTATTATCCAGAAGTCATTATTCTTTTTGTTGTTACGTAAAATAATTTATATTTGCTCCAATTATCATAAAATAACTTTGACCGATTTTTGTATTAAAAAAACTACTTAAAATGCGAGAGAAAATGATAAAAATGACTATTTTGCTGGGTAGTATGTTCAAAATAAGTCCTTAAATATATTCCTTAGCATTTTGATAGGTTGTGATCAAAAGTGATCGCTTTTGACTTTCGTCGAATATTTAACAAACTCTGCTTATTAGATATAGTAGAAACTCAAAAAAAATAACTCGAGATACTAATATAGTCTCGCCAATCCAGTGGCGGGCCAAACGTTTTAAGATCATAGGTGCTCTACCACCTTAAACATAGAGTAAGTTGATTACACCGAATTTTGCAGGCAAGTTCCAAATAACGAAACAGATCTATTTCAAGTTCCGAAACGAAAATCCAAACCCGATAGCCTTAAAGTCAAATCATGGTCAAACTCAGAAAAATTCTAAACCTTTAAATTGCCAACTTTTGCCAAATGGTGCCGAAACCTTCTAGAAACATCCAAATGCAAATTTGGGCATACGCCTGAGTCCAAAATCACCATCCGGACCTACCGGAACCATCAAAACTCCGATCCTAGGTCAAATACTCAAAAGTCAAGCTTAGTCAACTCTTTCTACTTCAAGCTTCCCAAGCGGGAGTCCTCCTTCAAAATCAAATTCGAGATAACTCAAAACCAAAGCTAACTATGCACGCAAGTCATACTACACTATGCGAAGCTACTCATGACTTCAAACTGCCGAACCGATCGAAATTGCTTAAAACGACCAGCTGGGTCGTTACAATTTACGTATTATGTTTAAAACTTGATGTGATTTTTTCTCTATGAAACACGTTTCTGTTATAATATTTTCTTTCATACTGCAAAATTGTTTAATTTTTGGAGTCATGGAAGGGAGGCGCCGCCATACGGTATATAACACATAAGTCAATTGCATGTCACATTTTGGTTAATATATCATGGTATAGCCAGTTTTCACACTGGTCAATGAAAAATAGCCAGCGTTTATCAAGTCAATGAAAAATAGCCACTATTTTGCTGCAACAGGGACCGGTCCAGTATAATATACGGGAGTTCTGGTGCATTTGTGTACGAACTCCAGCATATTATGCTGGACCGGTATACTTTGCTAACTCCTGTAAAATTTGCGGGAGACTGGAGCACCAGTGCTCCAAACTCCAGTATATTATACTGGACAATTATACTTGTTGGAACTCCCGTAAATTTGCGGGAGTTTCGGCATAGTTATCCTGGAACTCCCGTAAAATTTACGGGAGTTCAAGCATACTTATGCTGGAACTCTCGTAAAATTTGCGGGCGTATTTTTCCGGATTTTGAACAGTGTTTTCGCTCAGATTTAAAGTGGCTAAATTTCGATGACTTTTGAAACTTGGCTATTTTTCAACGACCAGTAGTAAATCTGGCTATTTTTGAATTTCTCCCTACATTTTGTGTCAAGATAACTACGGTCATATAAAATAAAATAGAACAATAACTTCTTAAAATCAAACACATGGGTAATGCTATGTTCGGGAATTGGACTGACCATACCTCGCTCAATTACTCTTAGTAATGAGAAACTACCCTCTATAGCCCCTCAGGATTTTAATAGCCCATATTTTTTTCTACTTATATGAACTGGCCCTTCGGCCCAAACATTTTACATCTAATAGCCCGAAATATCTATTTTGTATATTTTTTGTATAGTGACAGTCTATTTTGTATATTTTTTGTATAGTGACAGTCTATTTTGTATAGTGACAATTTTTTTTGTTGTATATATTTTGTTTAACGGCAGTCTATTTTGTATATATTTTGTATAATGGTAGTCTAGTGTATATAAATTGTATAGTGGCAGTCTATGTCACGATCCGGATTTCCCACCCTCGGGAGTCGTGATGACGCCTACTAGTGAAAGCTAGGCAACCCAACCAACTGAATTATTTGCTTTCTCCATTTTCAAATTCGTTAACAGTTATAAGCCAACATTTAATAAAGGATATAATTTAACAAGCGGAAGAATAATTGTCAAGTTTAATACTACTACTAATATCCTCCCATAACAAAACCACCCAGGATTTGGTGTCACAACTTCACAGACTGTCTAAGAGTACTACAAATAAAGGTCTGAAAGAAATAACAAAAATACCGTCTCTGGAACTACATAAGAGAAGCAGAAAAATAGATAGAGGGAGACGCCAAGGCCTGCGGACGCCTGCAGGACTACCTCGGGTCGCCTGATAAGCAAGAAGCTGAAACCTCACTGCGGTCCAAAATCTGCAGCACTAGGATTTGCACAAAAGAGTGCAGAGTGTAGTATCAGCACAACCAACCCCATGTGCTGGTAAGTGCCTAGCCTAACCTCGGCGAAGTAGTGACGAGGCTAGGACCAGACTACCAAATAAATCTGTGCAGATAAATAATGTACAGCGGAAAAATAAAAGAAGAAACATATATAATCAAGGATTGGAGGGGGAAACATGCTGCGAGGAAACACCAAATAGCAACAGGAGAATAGCAGTTAAATATATGGAACACCATAATTTAATTATCAACAGTAATGGGAGATCAAACAAGTGCACGGCATTACCCTTCGTGCTTTTACTCTCGTCCTCACCATAAAATCAATATAAAATGCACGGCATCACCCTTCGTGCTTTTATTCTCATCCTCACCATAATATCAATATAGTCGGCACGGAATGGTACATCGTGCGGCACGGCATCACCCTTCGTGCTTTTCACTCTTCCTCACCAAACAATGCACGGCATCACCCTTCGTGCTTTACACTCTTCCTCACCCAAACAACAAACACAAACAATAAGGGCAAGGAATAAATGAATCATAATAAAAATACCGGCAAGGGAACAATAGCAAAACCACAACATCCCGGCAAGGGATAAATACCACAATTCTCTTCTCATTTTCACATTTACCTCACAACTTGGTTCACAAATTGAGCCAATGCTCTACAAGTTTCAATTACCAATTACACTTCCACAATTCATTTTACAACTTGAGCCAGCGCTCTTCAGTATACAAACACCAATATTCTTTCCACAACCTTGCTCAACGATAACAATCAACACATTAAACATGAACCGTACAAACGAAGTCACATTAATCATAACATAAGACTCACGGGCATGCTTGACACTAACGTATAGATACTCGTCACCATTCCTATATGTCGTACTCAACACATAACACATAGCATATAAGACCACACTCCTATTCCCTCAAGCTAAGGTTATATCAAACACTTACCTCGATGCCTCGTACACAGTTAAAACCTCAACTATAGCTTTACCTCTTGATTTCACCACCAATTCGCTCGTATCTAGTCACAAGTTACTTAATTACATCAATGAATGCTAAATAAACAAAATCTAATGCATGAAAATAAGTTTTCTAAAGTTTTTCCCAAAAAGTCAAAAATCGACCCCGGGCCCACATGGTCAAAACCCGAGGTTCGAACCAAAACCCGACTACCCATTCACTTACAAACTCAAATATATAATTTGTTTTGAAATTGGACCTCAAATCGTGGTCTAAATCCCCAAAATTTAAAAAATCTAGGTTCTACCCAAAACTCCCAATTTCCCCCATGAAAGTCATTGATTTTGAGTTAAAATCTTTAGGATTGAAGAAAACTAGTTATAAACGACTTACAATCGATTTGGAGAAGAAGTTGCATTTGAAAAATCGCCCTAGAGTGTTTATGTTTTGAGAAGATGTGAAAAATGGTTAAAAATTCGTCTATGTATGGATTTTACAGGTCTCTGATGTAGCAATTGCAATTGCGAACCCAGACTCTGCTATCATCGCATTTGAGAAGAAAAATGTCGCATTTGCGACTCAGCAAATTTTCAGGTCTCCTTCGCATTTGCGATAGACCTCTCGCAAATGCGAAGTCGCATTTGCGATAAAACTGTCGCATTTGCGACGACTAGGCTACAACTGGAGGATTGCATTAGCGATATATTCCTCGCATTTGCGAGGTAGGATGGCCTGGGCTATTTCCGCATTTATGACATAGCCTTCGCATTGGCGAACTCGCATTTGCGAGCCAGGCTTCGCAAATGCGAAGCTTGCAGGCCTGCAATAGAACAGCTGAAACGTGCAATTTTCCCAAGTCCGATTCTACTCCGTGGCCTATCCAAAACTCACCCGAGCCCTCGGGGCTCCAAACCAAACATGCACACCAACCTAAAAATATCATACGGACTCGCTCGTGCATTCAAATCACTAAAATAACATCAACAACTATGAATTTAGCATCAAAACTACTCAAGAACATCAAATTTGCTAATTTTCTGAAATAAAGTCCGATTCACGTCATTTCAAGTCCGTTTCTTACCAAATTTCACAGATTCAACTTAAATCACATATAAGACCTGTACCGGGCTCCGGAACCAAGATACGGGCCCGATACCATCAACTTTCAAACACATTTCATTTTCAAACTTATGTATTTTTCAGAAAAAAATTTCTTCAAAAATTCATTTCTCGGGCTAGGGACCTCGGAATTCGGTTCTGGGCATACGCCCAAGTCCTATATTTTCTTACGGACCTCCCGGGATCGCCGGAACACGGAACCGGGTCCGTTTACTCAAAATGTTGACCGAAGTCACCTTAAATTCATTTTAAAGGCAAAATTTATTATTTTACACTGATTTTTCATATAAGGGTTTTTCCGGCTAAGCGTCCGGACTGCGCACGCAAATTGAGGTGAGGTAAAAGGAGGTTTTTAGGCCTTGGAACACTGAATTTGTTTCTAAAACAAGTGATGACTTTTTGGGTCATCACATCCTCCACCTCTAAAACAATTGTTCGTCCTCGAACGGACATAAGAAGGAAGTACCTGAGTCGGGGAAAAGATGGGGATAACGACTCCGCATATCGGACTCGGGCTCCCAGGTCGATGCCTCAGCAGGCTGACCTCTCTACTAAACAGGAACAGAAGGAAAACTCTTTGATTTCAACTGACGAACCTGCCGGTCTAGAATAGCTACCGGCTCCTCCTTATAGGACAAGTCCTTGTCCAACTAGACAGTGCATAAGTCTAACACGTGGGATGGATCGCCGTGATACTTCAGAAGCATGGACATGTGAAACACTGGGTGCACGGCTGATAAGCTCAGCGGCAATTCAAGTCTGTAAGCCACCTCTCCCACTCGATAAAGAATCTCAAACGGGCGAATAAACCTAGGGCTAAGCTTTCCCTTCTTCCCAAATCTCTCACGCCCTTCATAGGTGACACTCTAAGCAATAGCCGCTCACCGACCATGAATGCCAAATCTCGAACCTTACGGTCGGCATAGCTCTTTTTCCTGGACTGAGCTGTACGAAGCCTATCCTGAATGATCCTAACCTTGTCCAAGGCATCCTATACTAGATCCGTACCCAACAACCGAGCCTCTCCCGGCTCAAACCATCCAACCGGCGACCGACACCGCCTACCATATAATGCCTCATAAGGAGCTATCTTGATACTGGACTGGTAGCTGTTGTTGTAGGCAAACTATGCTAAAGGCAAAAACTGATCCCACGAGCCTCCAAAGTCAATGACACAAGCTCGGAGCATATCCTCCAAGATCTGAATGGTCCGCTCGGACTGCCCGTCCGTCTGAGGATGAAATGTTGTGCTCAACTAAACCTGTGTGCCCAACTCTTGCTGAACTGCTCTCCAGAAATGTGAGGTAAACTGCGTACCCCGGTCCGAGATGATAGACACGGGCACACCACGAAGACGGACAATCTCCTGGATATAGATCTCAGCTAACTTCCCGGAAGAATAGGAGACTGCCACAAGAATGAAATGTGCTGACTTGGTCAGCCTATCAACAATAACCCACACTGCATCGAACTTCCTCTGAGTCCGTGGGAGTCCAACAACGAAGTCCATAGTGATACGCTCCCACTTCCACTCAGGGATCTCAATCTTTTGGAACAGACCGCCAGGCCTCTGATGCTCGTACTTAACTTGCTGACATTTCAAACACCGAGCCACATACGCAACAATGTCCTTCTTCATTCTCCTCCACCAATAATGCTGTCGCAAATCCTGATACATCTTGGCGGCGACCGGATGAATAGAGTACCGGGAACTATGGGCCTCCTCTAGAATCAACTCCCGAAGTCCATCCACATTAGGCACACAAATACGACCCTGCATTTTCAAAACTCCATCATCTCCTAGTGTGACCTGCTTGGCATCTCCGTGCTGCACCGTGTCTCTGAGGACACATAAATGAGGATCATCATACTGCCGGTCTCGGATACGCTCCAATAAAGAAGAGCGAGCAACTGTGCAAGCTAATATACGGTTGGGCTCAGAAACATCCAACCTCACGAAATGATTGGCCAAAGCCTGGACATCCAAAGCAAGCGTTCTCTCACCGACCGGAATATACGCAAGACTACCCATACTGGCTGACTTCCTACTCAAAGAATCGGCAACCATGTTGGCCTTTCCCGGATGATATAAGATAGTGACATCATAGTCTTTTAACAGCTCCAACCACCTCCTCTGCCTCAAATTTAGCTCCTTCTGCTTGAACAAGTATTGCAAACTCTTGTGGTCCGTGAACACCTCACATGCCACGCCATACAGATAATGCCTCCAAATCTTCAGCGCATGAACAATGGTTGCTAACTCCAAATCATGGAATGGATAGTTCTTTTCATGAATCTTCAATTGGCGAAGCATAAGCAATGACCTTGCTATTCTGCATCAACACCGCACCAAGCCAAACACGAGATGCATCACAATAAACTGTATATGGTCCTGAACCTATGGGCAAAGCCAACACTGGTGTCGTAGTCAAGGCTGTCTTGAGCTTCAGGAAGCTCGCCTCGCACTCATCCGACCATCTAAACTGGGCACCCTTCTGGGTCAACCACGTCATCGGGGCTGCAATAGATGAAAACCCCTACACGAACCGACGATAATAGCCTACCAAACCCAAGAAACTCTGGATCTCTGTGGCTGACGTGGGTCGAGGCCAGTTCTTGACTGCCTCTATTTTCTTTGGATCTACCTGAATACCCTCTGCTAAAACCACATGACCCAAGAAAGCAACTGAAGTCAACCAGAACTCACACTTCGAAAATTTAGCATACAGCTGACTATCTCTCAGAGTATGAAGAACCACTCTCAAATTTTGCTCATGCTCCTCTTGACTGCAGGAATAAATCAAAATATCGTTAATGAAGACTATCACGAACGAATCTAAGTAAGGCCTGAACACTCGGTTCATTAAATCCATGAAAGCTGCTGGGGCATTCGTCAATCCGAATGACATCACCAAGAACTCATAATGCCCGTACCGAGTGCGGAAAGCTGTCTTAGGGACATCGGATGCCCTAATCTGCAACTGATGGTAGCCGGATCTCAAGTCGATTTTAGAAAACACTTGGGCACCCTGAATCTGGTCGAACAAATCCTTAATCCTCGGCAATGGGTACTTATTCTGGATTGTGACCTTGTTCAATTGTCGGTAATCTATACACATTCTCATCGATCTGTCCTTCTTCTTGACAAACAACACCGGCGCACCCCATGGCGAGACGCTTGGCCTAATGAAGCCCTTATCAAGCAAGTCTTGCAACTGCTCCTTCAACTCTTTCAATAAAGGCGAGGCCATACGATATGGCGGAATGGAAATAGGTTGAGTGCCCGGAGCCAGGTCAATGCAAAAATCAATATCCCTGTCGGGTGGCATACCCAGCAGGTTTGAATAAAATACCTCAGGGAAGTCACGAACTACAAGCACAGAATCAATAGAAGGAACCTCGGCACTTGAATCACGAACGTATGCCAAATAGGCCAAACACCCCTTCTCGACCATTCGCCGAGCCTTCATATATGAGATAACACTGTGGGTAGAATGACCAGGAGTCCCTCTCTACTCTAAACGAGGTAAACCCGGTAAGGCTAAGATCACAGTCTTGGCATGACAATCTAAGATGGCGTGGTAAGGTGACAACCAGTCCATCCCCAGTATGGCATCAAAATCGACCATGTCCAGCAGTAATAAGTCTACTCGGGTCTCAAGACCCCCTATCACAACCACGCAAGAATGATGAACACGATCTACCACAATAAATTCACCCACCGGGGTGGACACATAAATAAGAGCACTTAGAGAATCACTGGGCATGACCAGATACGACGCAAAATAAGACGACACATAAGAGTAGGTAGACCCTAGATCAAATAGCACTGAAGCATCCCTACTACAAACCAGAACCGTACCTATAATAACTGCATCGGAAGCCTCAGCCTCCGGCCTGGCTAGAAGAGCATAAAATCGGGGCTGGGCCCCACCACCCTGGACTACATCTTTGGGGCGGCCTGCTGCTGGCTGGCCTCTACCTCTAGCGGCCTGAGCTCCACCTCTAGCACCTCTACCTCTACCTCTAACACCTCTACCCCCACCTCTGGCTGGCTGGGCAGGCTGTGAAACACTCAATGCCGGAACCATGGAACGGGAACCCGGATGCTGGGAGCTGCCCGATGCTCGAGGACAAAATATAGCAATATGACCCGTATCACCACAAGTATAACAAGTCCTCGGCTACTGAGGATGCTGACCATGACGACCTGAATGGCCACCCTAAGAACTCTGGAGCGGTAGTGCACTGATAGGAGCTGGTGGTGCACTATAGGACTGCTGATCAGAATACTGTATGTGAGAACCACAGCCACTTGAAGCACCTTGAGAAACCTGAAGTACCGACTGAAAAGGCCTAGGAGGATGGCCTCTGCCATATGAATCCCTGCCTCCAGACGAGGTACCGTTGAATCTGCTTGAATGACAAGGCCTCTTGTCAGACCCCTGACCACCTCCCTATGACAAAACCATCTCAACCCTCAAGGCCACATTGGTCGCCTCCTGGAAAGAAATCTCACTCCCCATCTCCTTAGCCATCTGAAGTCGAATAGGCTGGACAAGTCCCTCAATGAACCTCCTCACTCTCTCTCTCTCTCTCTCTCTCTCTCACTAGGAAGTATAAGTAGAGCATGACGGGCCAACTTGATAAACCTGGTCTCGTACTGAGTAACGGTCATGGAACCCTACTGGAGGCGCTCAAACTGTCGCTGATAGATCTCCCTCTAAGTAACGGGAAGAAACTTCTCCAAGAATAGCTGAGTAAATTGCTCCCAAGTCAAAGCTGGTGATCCGGCTAGTCTAGCCAAACAGTAATCTCTCCACCAAGTCTTGGCAGATTAAGATAAGCGAAAAGTAGCAAAATCGACCCCATTGGTCTCCACTATCCCCATGTTCCTGAGAACCTTGTGATAGCTGTCTAGTTGATCCTGGGATCCTCAGAAGATGCACTGCTGATAGTGGCAGTGAAGAGCTTAGTAAACCTATCCAATCTCCACAAGGCATCGGCAGTCATAGCTGCTCCGTCACTGGTCTGGGCTACCACACCCGGCTAAACTGCTCCAACTGGCTGAGCTGCTAGAGTCTGAAACTGGGGAGCCACATGCTCCGGAGTGCAAGTAGTAGGAGTCTGGGCCCCTCCTCCAGCCTGAGAGACAGCTGGGGCTACAGGAAGCAAGCATGCCTGGGTGACACTCTCCATGAGGCCCACTAGATGGACCAGAGCATCCTTAAGTACTGGGGTAGCAATGAACCCCTCTGGGACCTGAGCTGGGCCCACCAGAGCCGTCTTGGCCGGAACCTCCTTGTCAAACTCAACCTGAGGCTCCGCCACTGGTGCTGCTGCTCCGGGCTGAGCTCTGCCCCTACCTCGGCCTCTAGCACAGCCTCAGCCTCTGCCCCTTATCGGAGCTGCTGGGGGCTCGGGCTGCTGATCAGCGGATGAGGGAGCGGGTGTTCTCAGCATCTGCGAAATAACAGAGTAGAAATTCAATTAGCATTGAGAAACCAAACCGCACGACAGGAAAGAATAGATGTGAAATTTTCCTAACTCTATAGCCTCTAGGGGATAAATACAGACATCTCCGTACCGATCCCTCAGACTCTACTAAGCTTGTCTGTGAATTGTGAGACCTATGTAACCTAGAGCTCTGATACCAACTTGTCACGACCCG
>NW_017674088.1:21388-62782 GCF_001879085.1 Nicotiana attenuata | reverse complement strand
AAGAATAATAGGCACTCGAAATCCACTTCGCAATTCCAATATGACAAAGTCGGCCCGGCAATATAAATTTGTCCACCCGGAAAGCACATGGTTCGATTATACCTAAAAGGCCTCTTCATCGACCGGTCCGCCATTTGAAGTCCATTTGAGGTTGGCCTAGGTTGCCCAATTCTCAAAGTCTTAAAGACTGAGTACGGCATCAGATTAATGCTAGCCCCCAAGTCACATA
Organism: Nicotiana attenuata; assembly: GCF_001879085.1. Lineage (NCBI taxonomy): Eukaryota > Viridiplantae > Streptophyta > Magnoliopsida > Solanales > Solanaceae > Nicotiana > Nicotiana attenuata. Next base: position 62,553 of record NW_017674088.1, on the reverse strand, counting down.
GGGCCTTAGCAAAGTCCGCACTCCCGATAGGGCAAGGAATAGTGAAAGCTCCGGGTCTTCTAGTTTGGGCCATGAATGCACAATCGCACTAACTTGGTGCGTCATCTTTATTGGTCACACGTCCATAGAACGCTTCTTGGTGACTAAATCCTTCATAAAGTTTTGCGTGCCCAGGCATTTTTTTCAAGTGCCTCCACTAAAGGAACATTGATTGTGAGGCTCTTCATCATGTCTAATGAATTTCTTGAACTGATTGTCGTTCTTTTGCTGCTAACCGCTGAGGATATGGTGGAGGTGTCTAGGCAAGGTGCCTTGGCCTTGGGCACCGTCGGCTCGGGTATATCAATTAATGTGTTCCTAGACGGGTTCACGGTCTCTTGAGTCTCATACAACGGCCTCATCATCAATATCAATCCCACATCATTTGTCACTATTGTTCAACCACATTTGTCAACATTCAAAGGTGCATCATCATCATGCAACTCAGTTTCATCATTCACAAACTTGATTCTCAACCGAGGCATGCACATCACCGCCTCTTCCACTCCTTAGTTGTAACCGCCATCACATGATTGTTACCCCCTTCGGGTTCACTACCGTATCACTTGGTATCGCACCTTTTGGTTCGGGTATTAAAGCTTGAGAGATTTGTCCTATTTGCCCTCTAGGTTTCGGATAGATGTGTTATGCGAAGCCAATTGTGCGTCAGAATATTGGTTCTTTTTCATCATCTGCGTCGAACATTATTTCTATCCGTCCATATCACTCCAGAAGAACTAGGCATTGTGACTGAAAGGGGTGGTTGTTGTTGTTTGGAACATGGGGGACCTTTGAAAAGCCTTGCCTCGTTACCACCTTATTCACCCCTCTGATTGCTATTTGTTGTTGTTCCAATGTTGTTATTCCCGTTCCAATTGTCTTGGTTATTATCTTTGATTACCCCAATTGTTGTTTCTGATTGTTATTGTTCAATTGTTACCACTTGTTGTTGATTATTGGTTTCCAATTGCCGCCTCCTTGTTGATTGCCCCCAATTGCCTTGGGGGCCGCCATTGTTGATTCCCTTGATTTCCTCTATTTCCTTGGTAGTTATTGACAAAATGGCATTCCTCACTTTGATCATCAAAACACTCGTTCGAATAAACCACCACCATCATTATGTTGTCAAACTGCTCACCATACCTTGAGGTTGTTGTTGCCCTCTTTGCCTCCTTTTTTAGCATAGAAACATTCTCCATTGCATTGACTTGACGCGGGTTTGTACTTGTTTGCAATTGCGCCTTCGCCAACTGATTCATTGTTGTTGTAAGTTCGGCAATTGGCTTTGGTCATGTCACTCAACTCCTTGTGCAAATGGATGACCGGGTCACCTTGGGTACATTCGCTCGGCTTTCCATGCCGAAAGAGGTGTGCGGCCATTTCATCAAGTACGCTCACATGCCTCTTGGGTAAGAAATTCATAAAGTTCCCACCGACCAATTGGTTCACAATGACTGATTCGTGGGTGTTGATGCCCTTATAGAAAGTCTGCTGGATCATTGCCTCAGTCATGTCGTTGTTAGGGCCACTCCATCCTTCACCATTGTTCTATATCGCTCCCAGATCTCATGCAATGGTTCCGTTGGCATTTGCTTGAAGGCTAGAATCTCGTCCCGAAGAGCCGCCATATGACTTGGAGAAAAGAACTTGGCAATAAATTTGTCCGCCAATTCATCCCATGTGGTGATAGAATGATTTGGTAACCTTTTTAACCAGTCCAACGCTTTGCCCCGAAGAGAAAACGGGAAAAGCCTCAATTGCAACGCATCCTCTGACACGTTTGTTTGTTTGCTGCCCCAACAAGTATCTACGAACCCCTTCAAGTGCTTGTATGCATTTTGGTCGGAGGCGCCCGTAAAATATCCCCTTTGCTCGAGCAAGGTCAACATGACATTTGTGATTTGAAAGTTCCCCGCCCGAATTCGGGGAGGAACGATGGCACTCGCGTACCCTTGATTAGGAAGAACTCTTGGGACCGCTCTTGGCGGTGGCGGAGGAGGGTCTGGAATAGGATTGTTGTCATTTGCATGGGGCGGACGGCCTCGACGTGGAACTTGAGGTGGTATAACCTCGTCGGGCTCAAGATCCCCTACCTCCTCCCCCGCGTTCATGTTGCCAAGAGGGTCGTTTGCATTGAGAGCCATAGTACATGAATGATTGACACAACAGAATTAGTAAACAAGAAGGAAATAGAAGCAAAACACAAAACTAACTAAACCGATAGTCAACACCGTAAGCTCCCCGGCAACGGCGCCAAAAAATTGATCGCGGCCGTCTCAACACTACACAATGGTAGTAAGAGTGGGTAGCAATAACTAATACCCGAATAGTGGATCGGGGTCGAATTTTCACAGGGAGCTTGGAATGGAGTTGTATTGCCGGCTTAGCTTAGAATTGCGTTTGTACTTCTAATTGCACTCCTAACATTTTTGAGGGTTTTTATATTTAAAACTACTTTTGTAACCTAAGAATTAAAGCTAAATTATGCTAAGAAAATATTGCAAAGTTGTGCTTGATATGGGAAAAAGGCACTAGGGTTGTGACACTACCTAGGTGGCTAGCTAACGGGTAGAAGCTACTAAGGGGGGACTGATAAATCTGGGTTTAGTGCTATAGCCGTTGCACACTTGCACTCATTCTCACACCTCTCGGTAGAGAGAACGATTTTGCTCAATTGACTCTCTCGAGACCAATTAGGTAGGCCAATTAGACCGGGCAACTAGGGCTCAATTGGGGTAATTACTCTTTCGAGGTTTAACCCGTTAATTGGGACTACCATTCTCATGGGTCCATCCCAATTCTTTGTTGGGTTAACTTTTAGGGTCATATGACTCTCTCTCTCAAGAAGAGTTAGACCCGCTAAGCTTGAATTCATGTTTGCAACCACAAATTCTAGATTGAAACACAAAATCAACCCAAATAACAAATATCCAGTCTCAATCTCACCCTAGAATGCAACACCCATTAACTACCCACACTAGGGTTGAGCCACAACCCTACCTAATGGGTTTAGCTAGACATAATTAAAGAAGAAACAGTAGAAATAGATGATGAAATGAACATAATAATTGATTACTACTTAAAATCTATGATATTCAAGAGTAAAATTGCTAAATTAGGCCACAAAGTACTTCTCACGAGCGCAGCTCTCGTTCAGTAGTTAAAATCTGACCTAAAAAAATCAAAAAGATCTATTTATACCGAGCTAGAAAATCTGGACAAAAATGCCCCTGCGGGGTAGGCGCGGACCGCGCAAAAAGGGAGCGCGACCGCGTTGGCTCTAGGACTCTTTGAACTCTGTTCTCTGAAGTTGGGACCGCGGACCGCGCAGAAATGGAGCGCGGCCGCGTTTCAGGACGGGCGCGGACCGCGTAAAAAGGGCGCGCGGCCGCGTGGCAGTACATTGGCAAAAACACCATCTCTCTGAATCTCATCTACGCGGACCGCGTAAAAAGGAGCGCGAACCGCGCAGATTGCCCTTTGAATGACCCAGTCTCTGAATCTCCTAGCGCGGCCGCGTGGCAAATCAGTGTGGTCCGCGCTAGGTCTTCTTGTTCCCCACTTCAATTGGTCTGTGACACTTGGCAGGTTTCACTCCGTTTTGAGCCGATCTTTGACATTTGTCATCTTGTCGCTCAAACCTGCAATCAAGCGCAACTTTTAAGGATTTTGGGGTTATTTTGTGGAAATTCATAACAAAAGCAATAGCAAGTAGGGGTATAATCATGCTACAATTCTAAATTATCAGTTAGGCTAGGCACTTACCAGCACATGGGGTCGGTTGTGCTGATACTATACTCTGCACTCTTTTGTGCAGATCCCAGTGCTGTATATTTCGGACCGCAGTGAGGTTTCAGCTTCTTGCTTATCAGGCGACCCGAGGTAGTCCTGCAAGCGTCCGCAGGCCTTGGCGTCTCCCTCTATCTATTTTCCTGCTTCTCTTATGTAGTTCCAGAGACGGTATTTTTGTTATTTCTTTCAGACCTTTATTTGTAATACTCTTAGACAGTCTGTGAAGTTGTGACACCAAATCCTGGGTGGTTTTGTTATGGGAGGATACTAGTAGTACTATTAAACTTGACATTTATTCTTCCGCTTGTTAAATTATATCGTTTATTAATTGTTGGCTTATAACTGTTAACGAATTTGAAAATGGAGAAAGCAAATAATTCAGTTGGTTGGCTTGCCTAGCTTTCACTAGTAGGCGCCATCACGACTCCCGAGGGTGGAAAATCCGGGTCGTGACATAGACTGCCACTATACAATTTATATACACTAGACTGCCATTATACAAAATATATACAAAATAGACTGCCGTTATACAAAATATATACAAAATAGATTGTCACTATACAAAATAGACTGTCACTATACAAAAAATATACAAAATAGACTGTCACTATACAAAAAATATATAGATATTTCGGGTTATTAGATGTAAAATGTTTGGGCCGAAGGGCCAGTTCATATAAGTAGAAAAAAAAATATAGGGCTATTAAAATCCTGAGGGGCTATAGAGGGTAGTTTCTCTAAAAATGTATATAGAGTGTATCGTGCATCTTGCGTATCCATAGTATATCATTAATTTATCCCGAGCGCTTTTGATTATCCCTTTTTACATAGTGCAATTTTACTAATAATCTTAATCTCCAAAGGAGTATTGAGGGATGAAAAAGCAACAAAATGCATGATACCATTAGCATATGAATAGGACACTCCTCTAACCCTATTACCCACGTCTTTCGGGAAGAAAAGAAGGTCGGAGCAACAATAATAACGAAAAGGAAAGGAAAGGGAAGAAACAACCCAACTGTTGTAAATATTGAAACGTTGTGTTTGGCAAGAGCAAAACCAACTTCTTCAAAGAAAATGAAGATGGAAAAGGGAAGTTTTCATAGTATTCGAACATGGAAAAATCCCACCTATTTTCTAAGGTATTCACAAATCAATAGCCGGTTTTAAACCTTCTATGCTCTTTCCTACAATTAATTACTCAATAGGCCATGAATTAACACCAGAGCAAGGGGAAAAAATTGAAGAAGCTAAACAAAGATTAAAAGAGACGAGAAGGTAAATTAGCCTAATTAACACCAGAAAGTTTCTTTGCTTGTTGATGGGGAAGCTCCGGAAACGGAAACTATAATTGATGGGTTGAGACAATCCATGATGGCGGTGATTGAAGCGGCGGAGCATCTACGAGGATCGGCGGTGAGGTCTGTCTTTGCAGCCATGGCATGGTCGCCTCTCATTCCAGATCTGTCTTTGCAGATATGAGCCTCTTAGTTAAGTACTTTTGGGCTAGCCACTAGAATTACTTTTGGGCTATAAAATGTATATTGTAATTTTTGGGCTACCGGGTAATATATGTTTGGGCCGATGGGCTATAAATGAATTTTGCTCATTAATAATTGTAACTCGAGTTGAATTAGGAGTAAAGCCTATTGCTAAAAGAAATTCCAAGTAAAATTGAATCCAACTTCAACAAGAATAGGGTAGAAATGGCGTGGGCTAGCCACTATTTAAGGTGGTATTTATTTTTTATCCAGCAATTCTAATGTTGAGCAAAAATAGTCACTACTCTATTAAAATTAATATAAAAAGACATTTTTACCCTTTTTTTCATTGCTTTTCTTCCCAAACCCTCGCTTCTCTCTCAAGTTCGATACCCACTCGTTTTTCGTTTTCTTTCCAGAAGATATCCTAGTTTCAATTTCTTTTTCTTTCCACGAGACATTTTTACCCTTTTTTTCATTATGCTTCGCTTTCTATCAAAACATCATTTTTATTGACATTTAAAGAAATAGGCAAATGTGCAAGGTCACAACAGAATGTGTTAGACCATTTGAACGAGAATTCACCAATTTGAGTTTTCACTTTTTTGACTCTAATTACAGATATCTAAGTCTCTACGTGTTAACCAAAGATCTTGGAATTATTGGCATGGAAACAAAGATTTCAAAAGTTAAGGACACTTGGTCCAGAACTTAGACTAACAAGCTCAAAAGTTAAGGACAATAGGTCCTGAACTTACAGTTACAAGTTCAAAAGTTAAGGACAATAGGTCCTGAACTTAGGCTAAGAAGCCCAAAAGTTAGGGACAATAGGTCCTGAACTTAGACTAACAAGCTCAAAAGTTGAGGACAATAGGTCCTGAAGTCCTGAACTTAGACTAACAAGCTCAAAAGTTAATGACAATAGGTCCTGAACTTAGGATAAGAAGCCCAAAAGCTAAGGACAATAGATCCTGAACTTAGACTAACAAGCTCAAAAGTTAAGGACAATAGGTCCTGAAGTCCTGAACTTAGAGTTACTAGTTCAAAAGTTAAGGACATGTAGTCCTGAAGTTAAGTTCAAAAGTTAAGGACATGTAGTCCTGAAGTCCTGAACTTAGAGTTTCAAGTACAAAAGTTAAGGACATGTAGTCCTGAAGTCTTGAAGTCCCGAACTTAGAGTTATAAGTTCAATAAATAAGGACATGTAGTCCGGAAGTCCTGAAGTTAAGTTCAAAAGTTAAAGACATGTAGTCCTGAACTTAGAGTTCCAAGTTCAAATGTTAAGGACATGTAGTCCTGAAGTCCTGAACTTAGAGTTACAAGTTCAAAAGTTAAGGACATGTAGTCCTGAAGTTAAGTTCAAAAGTTAAGGACATGAGCAGAAGGGTATTTTCGTTCGGGCAGTTAAAGTTAATTAAGCAGTGGCTAAAGACTAAAGATATTTTAAACAATGGCTTAAAAATAAATACATGTGTTATTAGTGACTAACCGTGCACTTCCCCAGGAATAGGAAGGTGATGGACTAGACAAAATTCGATGTTTCAAATAATAAAGGGTCTCCAATTCTAAAGACTCCTTTTCACGCAAAACTTAGTTTAAAAGACGAGTTAGGTTCTTCTATTTTTCCTTTTTCGCTTGTCGTGACAATGTAAAATTTATTTATTTATAAAGAGAAATTGGCATGCAGCCGACTTGAGGCATTCGTATAGATAGGAAGCAACCCCTAAACCCTTAAGTATTAGCAGACCATGACATCTCCAATGGGTCGCCGCTCCAGCTTGCCTGCAGATATCATCATCTTCGTCCTCTTGAATTTACCTGTCAAATCTCTATTACGGTTTAAAAGTATATGCAAATCATGGTGTTCTTCCATCAATGACCCTGAGTTTATCAAGTTGCATCTACATAAATCATCAGCCGATGTAAGCTGTCAAAAAATTCTCTTAACTGACAATTTTAAATCCTTCAAATACGATCATTCGTCTGTTGGGATATATACTATTAATCATGAGTTTGGTTTAGATATAGTATTTATTATGAAATGATTGTTTATTTAATTTTTAACAAAGTTATAAATAGATCATATATTAGTCTGTGTCTTTTGCTTATACAGTAGATGATTTAGTGTATAGAGTTTAGCTTATACACAAAAGATTAAATCATCGGTTCGTATAAGTATAAAGTTTGAGTTCACAATCTAATGATGGAATTGGACAAACCATCATGGATGATTGTAGCACAAGATTAAATATAATTTATCTTGATTATCGGAATGTTTTAATTCCAACTTCTTGTGCTAGTACATTTTGTATGTATTGAAGGGACCAACTAGAGATAAGTATTTTATACTGACTTAATAAAATAAACTCTCTAGCCATTAATAAAATATTTTATACACTTAATCTTGATATAATTATTATTAGCTGTGTACATTATTATTATTTTGATTTATTAAAAGGTGAGATTCTTTTGCATGTCAACATGCCTGGTAAATTGGATAATAATAATGTACATTGGCGAAATAATAGTTAGTTGATGGAATTCATGTCTCGGTTTAAAGATTCAAGATACACCTTTATGAAAGATTATAAGTTTTCATGTGTAAACCCGGCCGGTGGATTTTGTATCCGACACATGAAATAAGTTAAGGGAAAGTCTAAAGGAAATACAATAAATTAAATCGTCAGTAATTTAATTTAATTGATTAGTATCTGAATCTTAACATGAGGAGTTAATAAGATTTAATGGATAAATTTCGAAATTGAATAAGGAGTGCAATTACGAATTTTTAGTGGAATAATTCGTAATTAATTATGGTAGATATTAATTTCAAAAATTAGCCATTAATTCCATAAATGGAGCCTTATTAATTAAATTCTGTGGTCCGTACTGTGCCTAAATAATAGGAAATAAAGGAATTCTTTTTCTGGTGGAAAAGAAAACCCAACAGGTTTAGGAAAAGGGTTTTATTCCTTAAAACTTGTGCTGTAAATACATAAGGTTTTCCTTCAGCCAAGTTTTCCTAGAAATTTCGAGCACACGAAATTGCTATTTTCGGATATTATTTGGGTAACACAGTAGAAGACCGTTGAACGTTCGGAAATCATGATCGTGCGGGTGATGGAGATTTCTGGAGGCTCACGTGATAGAGGGGCTTTGTCCACGCTTCAAGAGGTAACTCGTGAAATCCCGTTTATACTAATTGTCTAGATTACATGTGATTTTGATACTGGAATTACTTCCGCTACTTATTATAATCCATCATCGTCAACTCATATGCCTCGAATCCTATCAATAGAAGCATCACTCGGTGTTGATTCTAAAGTTATGTTGTTCGACCCGCCCTTCCTAAGATTCCGCCATGAACATTCTTATTTAATTTACAAGTGTGTTCATGCAATGGCTTGGTCCTTATGTTTGATTATCACGATATGATACTATGGAATCCTGCAATCCGAAAATACAAAAGGATCCCAATGCCTAGTATGTTACAGCGTAATAGGCAATGCGTACAACTGACTATGTTTATGTGGCTGATGATTACAAGGTACTATTTGTACAGGTGGTAGGTGAATGGTACCGTTATGGCCAAAAGACTTACAACGTTCAAATATTCTCAGTTAATAATCAATCTTGGAGAAGGATTAACAATTTTCCCGCTCCAGTTGATTGTCAGCTGATCCACGTAAGAACAATTTCATTAAACGGTACTATTAATTTAGAGGCAACAACCCGGAACCTGAACACGTGGTTATATCTTTTTACTTAGCCGGTGGAAAATTTATTGTAACGCCGGTTCCAAGCAACCATGGGAGATGTTTCATGCTCCATGACTAAAATTGATCATTTATGTAAGTTTTGATGATGTCCCTTCATTTTGAATTCACGTATTATGCTAATATAATAATATTTTTCGACATTTAGATGATTGTTGTAGTAATATATATAAAATTTCTCTCATTAATTAAATTTTATTATTCCTTCATCTAAATAAATATTTAAACCATTATGGGTCATTATTANGGAACGATCGATTCGTTGAGTACAATGTGCGGAATAATGAACTCGCTCATAGAGTATAGACTCGACGGAATTCCGTGGGATGCAGATTTTTCATATTTGTATGTCGAAAGTTTAGTTTCCTTGAAGATTCCTTTGGGACTAGTAACTCTCATCACTACAATTATTCTTAGACCAATGAAGTTTCAAGTCTTATAGAACAATTGATTATTCAATTTAATAAAGTTTTGCATTAGACAGATCATTATGTTATGTCGTTGATGCCCTTTTATATAGTACATTTAATGTAAAGAGTACAATATATACATAGAAGATTAAATCATCCTTCTCACGGTAAAGGTAAGATACTTTGATTGATATGATTGCATCACATAATTTAATATAACTATATAAAAATATAATTATTATGAACAATATATTATTATTTTGATTTGTATAAGTGAGGTTCATTATAGATTAATAAGCCCAATAATAAGTTATTGAAAGACTTTTTGTTTCGGTATAAAGATTGATGAGGCCCCTCTAGAGAAACATATAAGTTTTTGTTGTGTAAACCGTAAGTAGATTTTTGTATCTAACACATGAAATAAGTTAAATAACAGTTTAAATGACCTTATTATTCGATTAATTAATTTTTTTGTAATTTTTAATTTAATTAATTTGTATTTATAATCTAAACATGAAGAGTTAAATAAATATTTTAAGTTAAACTCGAAATTTATGAAGTAGTTCAAATACAAATAATTAGTGGTATAATTCATAGAAAAAAATAATTATTTCCATAAAAGGAATACTCATTTATTAATTCTACGCTCCTTATTGTGTCCAAATAAAATAAAGACATAGGAAATTTGTTTCTTCGTAGAAAAAAAAAAAAAAAAACTAACCTAATTCGACCTGAAACAGGGAGCCTGAAATTAGGGTATGCATTTGATGTGTATATGTAAGTCTTGAACACAAGAACTGGAGATTATAATAACGACTTGCCCACACAAAGTTGGTCATGCGTTTTCTCGGAATCAAGAAGAAGAAGAAGACGTCGATGACGAAGAAGAAGAAACAATTAGTTTCATGCATTTGTTCGAAAAGAAGCATATTTAGAATTTCATGTTCTTAAAATTAATATTTTGATGCGGGAAGAAATGAAGAAAGCATGCGTCGATGGTACTGGAGGCTTACGAGGTTATATGTTGCCGTTATAGGTGGTTAAGGTAAGTTTAAAGCTGTACAATTGAGTCCCTCGTTAGTTTATATTATAGGTTTTTACACAAAGTTGGTCATGCGTTTTCTCGGAATCAAAAAGTTACCAAACAATTAGTTTCATGCATTTGTTCGAAAAGAAGCATATTTAGAATTTCATATTCTTAAAATTAATATTTTGATGTGGGATGAAATGAAGAAAGCATNTAAAAATCAAAAAATTCAAAAGTATCGAGAGACTCCGTCGGAAAGTCCTTCGGAATACCGACGGAAAAAAGTCCGTCGGTACTGCTGCGTCGGTAAACAGATGTTTTTTAGTAGTGGCCTTTCTTGGATTATTGAGGGGAAAATTCTGATTTGGTCAGATGGAGAAAGACGGGATCTGGAATAACATCATGAACGTTCCTACCTTATACGTGTTAAGGAAAATGGAAATATATTATGGAGAAAGGGGAACGATCGATTCGTTGAGTACAATGTGCGGAATAATGAACTCGCTCATAGAGTATAGACTCGACGGAATTCCGTGGGATGCAGATTTTTCATATTTGTATGTCGAAAGTTTAGTTTCCTTGAAGATTCCTTTGGGACTAGTAACTCTCATCACTACAATTATTCTTAGACCAATGAAGTTTCAAGTCTTATAGAACAATTGATTATTCAATTTAATAAAGTTTTGCATTAGACAGATCATTATGTTATGTCGTTGATGCCCTTTTATATAGTACATTTAATGTAAAGAGTACAATATATACATAGAAGATTAAATCATCCTTCTCACGGTAAAGGTAAGATACTTTGATTGATATGATTGCATCACATAATTTAATATAACTATATAAAAATATAATTATTATGAACAATATATTATTATTTTGATTTGTATAAGTGAGGTTCATTATAGATTAATAAGCCCAATAATAAGTTATTGAAAGACTTTTTGTTTCGGTATAAAGATTGATGAGGCCCCTCTAGAGAAACATATAAGTTTTTGTTGTGTAAACCGTAAGTAGATTTTTGTATCTAACACATGAAATAAGTTAAATAACAGTTTAAATGACCTTATTATTCGATTAATTAATTTTTTTGTAATTTTTAATTTAATTAATTTGTATTTATAATCTAAACATGAAGAGTTAAATAAATATTTTAAGTTAAACTCGAAATTTATGAAGTAGTTCAAATACAAATAATTAGTGGTATAATTCATAGAAAAAAATAATTATTTCCATAAAAGGAATACTCATTTATTAATTCTACGCTCCTTATTGTGTCCAAATAAAATAAAGACATAGGAAATTTGTTTCTTCGTAGAAAAAAAAAAAAAAAAACTAACCTAATTCGACCTGAAACAGGGAGCCTGAAATTAGGGTATGCATTTGATGTGTATATGTAAGTCTTGAACACAAGAACTGGAGATTATAATAACGACTTGCCCACACAAAGTTGGTCATGCGTTTTCTCGGAATCAAGAAGAAGAAGAAGACGTCGATGACGAAGAAGAAGAAACAATTAGTTTCATGCATTTGTTCGAAAAGAAGCATATTTAGAATTTCATGTTCTTAAAATTAATATTTTGATGTGGGATGAAATGAAGAAAGCATGCGTCGATGGTACTGGAGGCTTACGAGGTTGTACGTAGCCGTTATAGGTGGTTAAGTTAGGTAGAGAGTTAAGTTTAAAGTTGTACAGTTGAGTCCCTCGTTAGTTTATATTATAGGTTTTTACACAAAGTTGGTCATGCGTTTTCTCGGAATTAAAAAGTTACCAAAGAAGAAGAAGGAGAAGAAGAAGAAGAAGAAACAATTAGTTTCATGCGTTTGTTCGAAAAGAAGCATATTTACAATATCATGTTCTTAAAATTAATATTTTGATGCGGGATGAATTGAAGAAAGCATGCGTCGATGGTACTGGAGGCTTGCCAGGTTTTACGTAGCCGTAATAAGTGGTTAAGTTAGGTTGAGAGTTAAGTTTAATGTTGTACAGTTGAGTCCCTCGTTAGTTTATATTATAGGTTTTTATAATTACACATTAGCCCGTAAGTTGTCACTGTTGGGGCACTTTAGGTCATGTCGGAGTTAGTTATACATCCTTGTCTTGTAGTGAGTAGTAGAGGCTTACATATAGTCTTGTATGGAGCTGAATGGGTATCAATCAAAACCCTATTTCAATTTTTTCCCTAGCTTTTCTATCTTGTAGCCGGAGCTTTTTCTTTATTCTTCTTCGATTATTTGCTTGTTGCAACAGTGGTATCAGAGTAGTCCTTGGCTCTGTGGACGTTATGGCATCAGAAATGAACGAGGTGATGAGTATATTGCAGAAGATATCTCTAGACATGTCGGGCTTTGCAGCTGGACAAGATCAGTTGGAGGCAAGCCATGAGCAGAGCTGCATAACACAAGATGGGGCCTAGAATGAGCTAAGAAAGGTGTTGAATGAAGTCGTTCAAGGAGGGAAAAGGCCTAAGCGAGATAAGGATCCAACCTACAATGGAGGTGAGATTTATTCCCCTAATAATAAATCCCTTGAGCTATCAGATCTAGTGACTCCTGCAATAGGAGGTAATCATGGTGGTGTACCACCTGTAGCCATCCCTATTTCCGTTGGTATTACTGCCAACACACAGTCATTGAGCTCTTCTCACTCCCAGATCACCCGTGTTTGGTCAAGCTCAGTTTTGACAGCTCCTCTTAGCCAAGCACCAATGAATCCCAGTCCCCAAATGTATAACCACTCTACCCGACCAGTGTTGACACCACAACAGCCACCACCACCTACTCAGTTCCAAAACCAAAATTTTTAGAACCTGCAATCTCCACAGTTTAGATCCACCATGCTCCAATAGTCCATCCCTTATATCCCTCAGTTATCTGTGAGACATGGTCCAGCCATACAAATATAATCAAGGACCAATGATAGGCACGAACCTTCCCAATAATCCCTATCACCGAAGCACACCATTTACACCTGCTTATAGCAACCAAACCACCCATATTCCACCTCCATTATACCACCAAGTCCCATATGTACCTACCCATGCTTGCTATCAACCCCAACCCCATAACCACTCAATACCAAGCACCCAACACCAATCACAACATTCCCATGCCAAATCTACCTTACACCAAATACACCAAGGTTGAATTCCCTAAATTCAATGGGGGAAGATCTCAGAACTTGGTTGTACAAAGTAGAGGAGTTTTTTGCTGATGAAGAGATTTCCATTCAGCAAAAAATAAAGCTGGTGTCACTTTATTTTGAGGGTGATGCATTACAGTGGCACCTAGGGTATATGAGGAGTTCAGGGAAGATGTCATTGCCTTCGTAGGATGAGTATCTGTGGGCCCTCTGTGATAGCTTTAGAGCTGAGTACTCTGACCCAAGGACAGAGCTGATGAATGTTAAGCACACAAGTTCTGGTAAGGAATATCATAAGGCATTTAATAGTATTATGACCAGTCTTAATTTATCAGTAGAGCATGCAGTTAGCATTTTCTTAAACAACTTTAAGCCTGAGATCAGCAATATAGTGAGAGTAGGCAACCCTTGCACTTTGCCACAAGCTTACTACCTTGCTAGGTTGCAAGAGGCATGTTTTGCTGCACAAAGTAGAGCCATCAGAGGTGCTTCCACGGGATATTCCCTGCCCAGGAGTTCAATAGGGGCACCAATCTAGCTATGTTCAAAAAAACAACAACACTTATAAAAGACCATAGCTGCCAAGGTTGACAACAACAAAAGGAGAAGGCTAAAACCTGCTGAAATGGATGAGAAAAGAGCTCAGGGAATCTGCTTCTTTTGTGATGAAAAGTTCACACCTAGTCATAAGTGCAAGGCAAAAAGACAGTTGTACTCCCTAGAGCTAGAGATGGTAGATGATAAAGATAATTGTGAGGGGGTAGTAGGGGTGGAACCTGAAGGCTTAGTAGAGGAACCCTTAGAAAATTGTGCTATATCTCTTCAGGCGTTGAATGGAACTCTAGGTTACAAGACATTGAGACTCAGAGGATTCATTGAACAGAAGCCCATTGAAGTCTTTATAGACTGTGGTTCCACTCACAACTTTATATATGATGACACAACAAGAAGGTTGGGGTATGAAATAAGCAGAATTAAACCACAATTGGTGCAGGTGGCTAATGGAAGGGAGGTCCCTACAAAACAAATGTGCAAGGGATTTAGGTGGTTGATGCAAGGAGCAGTTTTCCAAGATGACTTCTTAGTTTTTCGTATTGGCAAATGTGATCTGGTGTTAGGAATCCAATGGTTATGTCAATTGGAAGATGTCAAATTCAACTTCAGGAAGCTAGTAATGGAATTTGAATACCAAGGGAAGCTACTCAAGCTTCAGGGCATACAGCCCAATTTCAAAGCTGTGCAGGCCAAGTCATTGGAGAAGTTGACAAAGCAAGACTCTCAATTTTTTATGGTTTGAGTAAGAGAGGAAGAAGATACTAAGAAACAAGACACTAAGAGTGAATATACAGAAGAACCTGATGAGGTTAAAGCAGTATTGGCAGAATACAGTAAAGTCATTGGAGAACCAACACAACTGACTCCATCTAGAGGATTTTTTTATCATCACATCCCTTTAATAGAAGGAAATGGACCTGTTAATGCCAAACCTTGCAGATACTCTCCTGTACAAAAGGGTGTTATTGAAAAGTTGGTCAAAGAAATGTTGAAGCAAGGGGTCATTCAGTATAGTTCAAGCCCTTATGCTTCTCTTGTGGTACTAGTAGGGAAAAAAGATGGATCGTGGAGATTGTGTGTGGACTACAGAACTTTGAACACGCTGACTGTGAATGACAAGTTCCATATCCCCATTATTGAAGAGTTATAAGATGAGGTGGGAGGATCACAAATCTATTCTAAGATATATTTAAGAGCAGGTTACCATCAACTAAGAATGGCTTTTGCAGACATAGCCAAGACTGTATCAAAAACTCATTCTGGGCAGTATGAGTATTTAGTAATGCCATTTGGACTAACTAATGCACCCTCTAGTTTTCATGGACTGATGAACCATATATTCTAGAAGCATCTTAGAAAATTTATCTATGTTTTCTTTGATGACATTCTGATCTACATCAAGAACTTAGCTGACCATTTAAAGCATTTAAATATTGTTTTTGATCTGCTAGTTCAACATCAGCTGTTAGCCAAAAGGAGTAAGTGTGTGTTTACAGCAAGAAAGGTGGAATACCTGGGGCACTACATCTCAGCTAATGGTGTATCAACTGACCCCAAGAAAATTGAAGTTATGCAGTATTGGCCAGAACCAAAATCTATTTTACATTTGAGAGGATTTTTGGGAATGGTAGGATACTATAGAAGGTTCATCAAGGGATATGGTATCCTCAGCAAACCTTTGACTGATCTACCTAAGAAGGATGGATTCAGATGGTCTGAGGAAGCTAGAAGTTCATTTGAACAATTGAAAAGAGCCTTGATCATAGCTCCAGTCCTAGCATTGCCAGATTTTTCATCTACATTTGTAGTGGATATTGATGCTTGTGATGTAGGGATTGGGGCAGTACTTATTCAAGATAGACAACCAATTGCATACTTGAGAAAGGGTCTGTCCAGGCAGCATCAGTCCTTGTCCATTTATGACAAGGAGTTATTAGCTTTGGTAATCGATGTGAAAATGTGGTCTCAGTACTTAATAATCAGGCCTTTTGTTGTAAAGACTGATTGGAAAGCTCTCAAGTTCTTACTGGAGCAGAAACTACATACTGGGAATCAACTCAAATGGATAACCAAGCTAATGTAGTTTGACTTTGAAATAGAATACAAGAAAGGGAAAGAAATAAGGCAGCTGATGCCTTATCCAGGCACTATAGTTAAAAACCATAACCATCACAACTGTAAAGACTAAGCTGTTAGATGTGATCAAGAATAGCTGGGAAACTCACACTGAATAAAAGAATCTAATTTAGCACTTGAGGGGGAAGGGAACTGACAGTAAAGGGTATGCCTTTGTGCATGATCAAACTAAGGAAGAATGGCAAACTTGTAGTGGGACCTAACAAGCAGCTCAGAAAAGATATTTTGCAACTCTGGCATAGCACACTAATAGGTGGACACTCTGGAGCTAATAACACTTATACAAAGGTATCTGAACTTTTCTATTGGAAGGAAATGAGAGAAGAGGTATATGAGATGGTCAAAACCTATGACATATGCCAAAGGCATAAATATGACAATGCACCATACCTTGGACTACTGCAGCCACTTAAAATACATGTAGCTGCTTGGTGTAGCATCAGTATGGATTTCATAGAAGGCTTGCAAAAATCCAAGGAGAAATCAATAATTTGGGTAGTGGACTAAGTATGCTCATTTCATAGGATTATCTCATCACTATTCTGCAACTAATATAGCTAAGTTGTTTATGGATAATATTTACAAACTACACGGAGTACCTAAAGACATTGTTAGTGATAGGAATCCAGTTTTCACTAGCAAGTTTTGGCAAGAATTATTCTCTATGATGGGAGTAAGTTTGAGCACTTCAACAACCTATCACCCTAAATAGATGGGCAAACAGAAGTGGTGAACAGATGCCTAGAAACCTACTTGAGGTGTTTTGTTCTGATTCTCAAACTGACTGGTACCTATATCAGGCTGCAGCAAAATGGTGATATAATGCCACTTTCCACTCATCAATACAGTGCACTCCCTATGAAGCACTTTATGGACAACCACCTCCCTTACGTAGATGGTGATTCAGAATCCATGGAGGTTGATAGACGCCCGCTCACAAGGGAATTCAAGTGGAAATTGTTGAAATACCATTTGCAAAGGGCTCGGCAAAGAATGACTGAGCAAGCTAACAAACACAAATCAAATAGACAGTTTCAAGAAGGGGATTGGGTATATGTGAAAATTCAGCCTTATAGGCAAATTACCATGTCTGGGTCGCATTTTACCAAGTTATCAGCAAATATTATGTGCCATACCAAGTGATGCAGAAGGTGGGGCAGGTAGCCTACAAACTTTCACTTCCTCATCAGCTATTGTTACACCCTACCTTCCATGTGTCTCAGTTGAAGTAATGTCATGAGCTGCCAAAGGCCATATCTCATCCACCAGTGCTATAGCTAGCAAGTCTGACAGACCTCAAGCCCACAAAATTTTAGATAGGTGCATGATTCAAAAGGGGAACAAAGCAGTCGCCCAAGTTCTCATCCAATGGGAAAAGTTGCCATCTCATCTTGCAACCTGGGAAGACTACCAAGCTTTAAAGACTCGCTTTCCAAAGTTCCTTCCTTGAGGACAAGGAAGTACTTAACGAGGGGGAACTAATGCGAGATGAAATGAAGAAAGCATGTGTCAATGGTACTGGAGGCTTGCAAGGTTGTACGCAGAAGTTATACGTGGTTAAGTTAGGTTGAGAGTTAAGTTTTAAAGTTGTACAGTTGAGTCTATCGTTAGTTTATATTATAGGTTTTTATTATTACATATTAGCTCATAAGTTGTCACTGTTGGGGCACTTTAGGTCATGTCGGAGTTAGTTATATATCCTTGTCTTGTAGTGAGTAGTGGAGGCTTATATATAGTCTTGTAAACAGCTGAATGGTATCAATCAAAGCCTTATTTCAATCTTGTAGCTGTAGCTTTTTCTTTATTCTTCTTCGATTATTTGCTCGTTGCATCATATTTTGCTTATAAGTTGACGTAGTTTTCAATTGCATAATTCATATAACGAATATTATATCTTGTAAAGGTCCTTTTTATGTTTATTGACTAGCAAAATATGTTTACAGAAATATAGGAAAATATAGGCAACCGGCTTGAGGCATTCATATAAGAGGAATCTACACAGAATACAACTTATTTGAAAATTTCCCTTCATATAAAGAGGAAACAACCCCTAAACCCCTTAAAGTAAGCATCATTTACTGCTGATTCAAGAGTTGTATTGTTGGACCACCCCTATTTCCCAGGATTCTGCCTATAATTTTGTGGCTGAGGATTATAAGGTATTATGTGTGCATGTGTACATGTCCGGACACAACATCTACTACAATTTTGCAACTAATAGTAGTACTTTCATAGAGTACGAAAAGTGTCACATAAATTGGGATAAGAAGAGTAATTGTTGACATGATAAAGAAGCAGAGCACCAATAATCTGAATCTACAGAGGACCATTGAAGACATAGTTTTTAAAATGAAACAATCAAATTTCAGCATTCTCCACTGCCATAGGAAAGCCAACCAAGTGGCTGAGTTTCTAGCCAAGTTGGGATCTTCCACTGGACAGAAACAATCTTCTTGAATTATCGGCATCTACTTGTTGGTGCCAAGGGCTTGATTTTGCTGGATAAATGACAACTTCCTTCGATTAGATCCAAGAACGACAAGGCTAACTTTTGTGTAAGCTTAGTAACATTGAATAGGCCTGATAGGATGATTATGTAGGATTGTATTTTGGAGGTAAGGTTTGGTCCTCCTCGTGTAACCACCTATTCTGATGAAATACAACTCCTAGGCAATGCCTAATTTTTTCATTAAAAAAATTAAATTTTGTCTAATTAGGAGAAGATGGCAGACATACTTCCATAAACTGTTGAATGAGGAGGGGGATAGACGCATTGTGCTGGGTGAGTTGGAGCACTCTGAGAGTCGGCGGGATTTTGGGTACTGTAGGCGGATTACGGCAAAGGAGGTGGAAGGGGCGATGCGTAAGATGTGCAGGGGCAGAGCGACGGGGCCAGACGAAATTCCGGTGGAATTCTGGAAGAGCGCGGGGCGGGCAGGTTTGGAGTGGCTCACTGGGTTGTTTAATTTTATTTTTAAGACAAAGAAGATGCCCGAAGAATGAAGGTGGAGTACGATGGTTCCGCTTTTCAAGAACAATGGTGATATCCAAAATTGCAATAATTATAGGGGTATCAAGTTGTTGAGTCACACTATGATGGTTTGGGAGAGGGTGGTGGAGGCTAGGGTGAGGAGATGTGTGTCTATTTCTGAGAATCAGTTTGGATACATGCCGGGGCATTTGACTACGAAAGCGATTCATCTGGTAAGGAGATTAGTGGAGCAGTATAGGGAGAGGAAGAAGGATTTGCATATGGTGTTTATTGACCTTGAGAAAGCATACGATAAAGTTCTGAGGAAGGTCTTGTGGAGGTGTTTGGAGGTTAGCGGTGTTCCGGTAGCGTACATTAGTGTGATTAAGGATATGTATGATGATGCTAAGACTCGGGTGAGGACTGTGGGTGGTGACTCAAAGCATTTCCCTGTGGTGATGGGGTTGCACCAGGGATCGGCTCTTAGCCCATTTTTATTTACCTTGGCGATGGATGTAGTGTAACATCCAAGGGGAGGTGCATTGGTGCATGCTATTTGCCGATGATATAGTGTTGATTGATGAGATGCGTAGCGGAGTTAATGCGAGGTTGGAGGTTTGGAGATAGACCTTGGAGTCTAAAGGTTTCAAACTGAGTAGAACCAAGACAGAATACTTGGAGTACAAGTTCAGTGACGGGACCCATGATGCAGACGTAGAGGTTACGCTTGATGCTCAAGTTATCCCCAAGAGAGCGAGTTTTAAGTATCTCAGGTCGATTATCCAGGGTAACGGGGAGATTGACAAAGATGTCGCGCATCATATTGGAGCAAGATGGATGAAGTGGAGGCTCGCTTCCGGTGTTTTGTGTGATAGGAATGTGCCGCTAAGACTTAAGGGTAAGCTTATCGAGTGGTGGTTCGACCGGCTATGCTGTATGGGGCTGAGTGTTGGCCAATCAAGAACTCCCACGTGCAAAAGATGAGAGCAGTAGAGATGAGGATGTTGAGATGGATGTGTGGGTTTACCAGGAGAGATAGGATTAAAAATGAAGCTATCCGGGACAGAGTGGGAGTAGCCTCCGTGGAGGACAAGATGCGGGAGTCGAGGCTGAGATGGTTCGGACATGTTAAGAGAAGAAGCATTGATGCTCCTGTTAGGAGGTGTGAGAGGTTGTCCATGGAGAGTTTGAGAAGAGGTCGAGGTAGGCCTAAGAAGTATTGGGGAGAGGTGATTAGGCAGGACATGGCGCTGCTTCAGCTCACTGAGGACATGACCCTTGATAGGAGGGTGTGGAGGTCGAGGATTAAGGTAGAAGGTTAGTAGGTAGTTTATAGTTGTTCACCCATAGTCTTAGTAGCATGCATGTCCCTTCATATTTTTAGATTTTCATTACGTTATGTGGTTTTGTTCGCCTCAGGTATTGTATTTCGTGTTGCTATTATTTGGTACCACTTATCCTTTATCTCTCCCTTTTTCTTTTATCTTCCATCTTTCTCATTCCTTGCTTTCCTCTTCTTCTTCTTGCCCTTCCTGAGCCGAGGGTCTATTGGAAACAACCTCTCTACCTGTATTAGGTAGGGGTAAGGTCTGCGTACAGACTACCCCTCCCCAGACCCCACTTGTTGGGATCAAACTGGATTTGTTATTGTTGTTGTTGTTGTTGTCTAACCACTCTAATATATTTCTTCTCAGGTCAACATAGTAAAGAAAACTAAAAATAATGGAGTTGGAACAAAGAAAAAGCAGTGGATAAGTTTAGCAATAAATACGAGACACATTTTTATTTTTCCCTTGATTATATACTTTATAATTTTCTGTATAGACCTTTTTATGCATTCGTTTTTATATTTTAAAGCAACTTAACTTATGTTTTCCAGTTTACCTTATTGACAAGCTTTAATAACCACCAGAATGTTATGAGATGTTATAATCATAAATTTCAAAAAGATTAGTTTATTTCTTAAACTATGTGCTCCTTGAAATTAATTGAAATAGAGAGTATTAATTTTTGAGGAAATTTGGTACACATATTATTTTAAATGTCGGAAGTTTAATGTGACATTTCAATACTGAACTTTGTGACACTTATTTCAAATCTAAATTAAATGTCGGTGAGTGAATTTGCGCCATTTAAGTTGCATTATACAACGTTTATATAATGTCGTCGTATGTTGGTAAGTGAATTTCATGTGCATTAATATGAACTCAAAAAAAAGGAGGAAGTATTACAAATTAAGTGAAAGTTGCACTGTAATAAACAATATGTTCCATGACTATTTTACTGGGGGATCTAGAAGGTCGATTACGGGTTTAGTAATTCTAGTAATATATATATATATATATATATATATATATATATATATATATATATATATATATATATATATATATAGTTACATGTTAACTCAGGTATTATTGTAGTATTACGTTGAGGTCGTTATAAGAACTCAAACTTTAAATTCTGAATTTGTCATTCTAACATTGAACATATTGGCCGAAACTCAAGGCGTTCGATGATAAGACCACAGTTAGCATGAAAAGGCCTAGAATCCAACAACCATGCTTGTACATCACCATTATCATCTCCTTCACCATTGTAAAAACTTCCAATTTCTACTTCTAACCATCCATCTGTTCGTTTTTCTGGTAATTTTCCTTTTATATGCCTCGGCGCTCTTTCTGCAAGTATAACAGTAGTAGCTCTTTTTTCAGCCTCGTCTTCACTCTCTTGATTAACAAATCTAACCATTGCATTTGTTGATTCAAGGACATGGTACCTCTCTGATGTTTTGAACACTAGATAAGCTGCATAATTTGTTCTCGGAGATAATGCTCGAGTTCCAATCTTGCCTCGGATATCTAGTAAATCAATAGTGTTGGGGAATGCTACATCTGGAAATCTGTAGTTGAAGAAATATTACCTCAAATAGAATCTCTAGTTTTGTGTACTACTTAAGTTTGAAGATATTGTACCCAAAAAAATAAGTTTGAAGGTATGAAATTTCAAGAACAGAGTTGTTGTAAAACATATTGTGAATCTTATAGTAACTGTTTGCTCAAAAGTTATCATATACCTTATGAGTGTAAACAATATAAATAAATCACGGGAAAATTATAGCAAACTGTAATAATCCATTAGACCAAATGAAAGATGCGCAAATAAGTACTCAGCGTTAGGAAGAGAGACATTAAAAGCTTTTATTGATAGTATTGTTGTGGTCTGCCTCTCCATGAAGAGGTTCAGAGCCTTACAATGATGTTCCACTTTCCCATAATATGTGTATCGTTATATCTTTCTCTCTCTCTCTCTCTTGAATAGTAAAGAAGAAGAAGCCCCCCTTTCTAGGGCTTCCTCTCTTGGTATTTATAGCTGTGAGCTTCGTGAGCTGGCAATAAGTGGCCGTGACCACGTTGGGGTTTCGCCTTCATGATGACGGACGGGCCGTGGCCTTGTTGATCGAATCAGATAAGGGTTGGATACCGTTAATTCTGAGTGGCCCTACCACTAATCAATCATGAATTAGCTTAAGACGGGATTATCTTCGTTAATTATTGTGGGGTCGGATTCTGACCCATACAGTAATCATCTAAGGTTATATACAGTGATTTAATTTCTGAAAATTGGTATCTAAGAAATTAAAATTATAATAGCAAATGAAGCCTTACTAGTATATAATGGCGGATCTAGGATTTTATACAAGCAGGTTCAGTCAAAAAGCATAGTAGCCACTTGTATAAGCGGCACCGGTAAATAGAATTTGCTCATTACTCAGTTTTGTTCATCATGCGACCTCAAAATATAAGTCATTGACACTCTTTTTCAATCAAAGTTGAGAATTTTTTTTAAAAAAAACTAGTTATTGTTAATAAAGTCAGTGGACCCTCTTTGTCGCTGCTCTTCAATTCCCATTTGGTGAAGCGGGTTCATGTTTCATAATATTATCTGCTTTCATGATTTTCTGAAGAAGTTAACAGGTGAGAATAATTAATTTTTCGACGAATCAACTGAACCCCCTTACTATAAGGTGGGTCCGCCTCTGCTAGTATATAGCTTCCGGGGAAGACAATAAGAAACACATTTTGATCTAAGCAAATTTTGACAAATGGTTAACAGTGGTTAGTTGGTAACCTTAGTTAATAGTTAGATAGAATTAATTTGTACATCTGGATATTAGTTGTATTAGTCAGCTAGTTAGTTGGTTGGTTAGTTAGATACATAGAGTTGAATCTCTTCCTGTAATTCATTCTAAGCAATTGGAATTAGTTGTTGCTCTCATTTTCTCTCTTCTCAATTCTGTTATCTGAGTTTCTTCAAGCATTGATGCGCAATGTTTGAGAAAGTTGAACATAAAAGTGTCATTTGACTCAATAAAAATGTAACGCGTTCAAATTTGATATAAACGAGTCAGGTTACGTCACTAATTAATCTATCTTAACCCAACTCATTTTGACCCAAAATAACTTTTAGAAAAGTTGGATCATAACTCACGTGTTGAATCAACTGTTTAATTCGTCCCCAAACTTGTAACCCGTTCATTTGACACCTACAAAAGCTTCTTAATAAGACATTTTTGATATGTTTTATTACGGTTGTAAAACATTTCTTGTTACCTTACTCGGATAACAAAATAGTCTAACATCTGCTAGAATATCCATAGAGCATGTCAACGTGTAAATTGTAAAGTCCGTTTAAAATATATTCGAAAATCACATGGAGTAACCAATTTTATGTTTTAACGAGGCAGAGTAAATACCTTGAATCAGTGTCAGATATCCATTCCCAGAATAATTGTATGTCTGAAAAAGAAATTACCAGTCGTCTTGCAGATAGTAGATAACATTTCTTCCCACTTGTTTTGTCAACCCAAAAAGTCTGCTAAAAAAGTAGAAGTCAAATATAAAATAATATTATTTTATTTACCGAACTCCCTTCGCCGAACCAGTAAAATGGAAAATTTAAATTTAAATTATTTTCAAATATAAAAATATATTTTTCGAAAATAACTGAACAGTGCCGGCTCAAGGCTAAAGCCAGTGAAGCAATGGCTTTAGGCCCCCATATTTTTGAGGCCCCATTTTTAAATTAGCAGTAATAGGTTAATTTTATGGTAGTCTTCTTTTAAGAAAATACAGTAATTTTGATTAAAAAAAATATAAGAGCTTCATAAAAAAAAATAGAAAAAGATTATTTAGCCGATGTGATTGATGGTGACTGAGGGTAAATTTACATTCTAATAATAATATTTTCTTTTCTTTTCTTTCTCATAATAAAACTAGTAATTTATATTCTCTTTGTCACACCTTTTTTACACACCTACCCCGAAAGATAATGTATAAGGGAGTTTTTCCAATTAAAGTGACATTATTCGAAATGGGATTTTTTATTGATCAAAGTCGTCACTTGGGATAGGTTTGGCTTTTGGTGTCCCAAGTCACCGGTTTATCTCGAATCCCAAATCGAGGAAGTATTCGACTTTCCAAATGAAGTCTGCGAACCAGAAATTCTGAATAAGAAATTTTGTTAACTCGAGGGAAGGTGTTAGGCACCCCCGGATTCTGTGATTTTAGCACTGTCGCTTAAACTATCATAATTGGTCTATTACCTGATTTTAATACATGTTTCAATCTATAGTGCAATTTTAAGTTATTTACCGCTTTAAATTAATTTTTAAGGAATTTTGCAACGTTATTAAAACACGTCTCGAACCATGTCACATAAATGCACCCGTGATTTTTGACATATTTTAACACCCTGAGATTTGGATTTGGGTCACATAAATGCGCACCCGAATTTAGGAAGGTAGATTATTAAAAAGCGCGCCTAAAGTAACTAGCGTGTTGATATCTTTGCGGGAGGCCATGAAAATTCGTTAAATGGCACGTCCCGATTTCTAAGTATTTTTAATGGGGTAATTAAAGAGGGCCACGCAATTTATGAATTTTGTTTGGCGCGGCGCACCCCGTTTTATTTTTAAGGCCATCCTAAAAGGGGCTATTATTCTCTATGGAAGATTGTCTTTAAAAGCCTAATTAATTAACATTATTAATAAACTATTAAAAGCATTCAAGGAATTCGGGCCTCAAGATCAAGTCCAAATTTAAACAAGAGGGAGACCTCTTAATTCAAATTTGCTACTTAACTTGGAAGGCCCAAAATTATATGGCAAAATTAAACTTCCAGGTCTTAAAAGAAATCAAACTCTCAGCATATTGGGCTTTAAGACCAGCCCAAGAGTGAGAATTATGGCCTGGTTTTTTTTATAAAGACTCACCCAGTCGTGGGCCTTTGCACAAGCCCAAGTGAAAGATGAAATAAAGTCAAAAGGGCCTGAATCGAGACCCCATAGTCTCACTATTTATTTTATAACTGGGCCTATTATTAACATAACCAAGCCCAATATGAAACTGTTCGTATATGAAGTTTCAGCTGTGAAGCTCACTATTATATTTGGGCCTCGAGCAGGCCCAACTCATTCATCTGGACAGCTTATTGTTGGCCCAGGTGTAGTGAATAAACCTTGAATTTTGGTATCTATCTGAATTCTACACTATGGCAGTGGAGAACTATTTTTAGGGAGTCGAAACAAATTAACCTAACAATTCAACACCTACAACAGTTAAACAATTTAAAAATCATTGAAACATGTAAATGACTAAACAGTTAAACCATTCATAATCCGATTTTTATGGTAGTTAGGACGTTCTGAATAGCTAAGCTTCAAATTTACAGGTTGATTTTAAATCTAACTTTCATGCTTTCTTCCAGGACGTGTATATCCCTATGAATACATACTTATCCTAGAGTTTATTTCCAGGAAACAGATTCAAACCTGTACAATATACATTGGCAGCATTTACCAAACATGAGTCTAAACATAATGTTAATGCAATACCTATAGCAACATGATGTCAGATTTTAAAATGAAACTAAGCTATATTAAAACTTTAATAAACAGAGCACCAATATACGTTGAAAAATAATTCCAAACAGTCCCATTACAAACAGTCCAAAGTTCTCTTAATACAACCAAGGCATTATGGTATCAATTATGCTAAATCTAAGCTAGATAAAACAATAGAGATTCATGTAAAAGAACAGGCAGTGGTTCATCATTCATTTTTCAAGTTTGTTCATACACACTGACCCAATCTTCACATAGCATTTGAGATTAAAAGGTACCTGGAATTTGAATGAAAAATGAAGAAATGGAGGGTCAGCTTAAGCAGCAAGGGACAACAACAATAAAATCGATTTTTAGAACCAAAAACAGTATCACAGCAGCCCAGGAATTGAATTCGGAGGAGCGGCACCAGTAATCAACCAAAAACAGCTTGAGTAAACCAAATTTAAACTCAGAAACAATCCAGGGACTTCTGAAGCTTCAGATACTGAATTACAAGGAACTTCTAACCATTTTTTAACCTTATATAAGCTGGAAATTTGATCTAACAGCTGGAACACAAAATTATCCTAAGAAAACTTCAATGGAATAGTATTTTTGGGAGTTTTTGGCTGCCTGAAGCTTCAGGACTTTGCAGTATTTCTAAGACTAATTTTTTTTGAATTTTTCCAGATCTCCCCCCTTGTATTGTAAGGCAAGGCACTGCCTTTTTATAGACAAAATTAGGGAAGTATTCAGATTTTCCTTTTGCACCCTTGCCCCCTCTTTTATTTTCAGTTTTTGCTTAGTTAGTCCTTTACTTGTTGGCTTGTTGCCCAAGTTACTACACTTAATTCCTGAATTTCAAATTAGAACCCCATCTAGAAGGTTCTAGGGGGTTCCAATTCAATTACTGCAGGATTCTTTTACTGAAAAATGCCTATACTACCCCTGTCCTTACCCCTTGAATTACTAAACCATGCCAAACTAACCCTAGCCCTTTGAACTTTGTCAAAAATGACCATGGTTAACTAATAAGGGCCTGGAAATGTTCAGTAACAATCAAACAACACTTCAATTATCAAAAACTTCCAAAAATTAAACTAAACCTAATTTTAATCCTAAATTAATCCCTAGTGGTTCAAATTAGCAAACTACAGGCCATTATCAATTAAACAGGAATCTATGGAGACAAACAGAATTAAACACATATTGAATCACTGAAT
Source organism: Nicotiana attenuata (assembly GCF_001879085.1). NCBI lineage: Eukaryota > Viridiplantae > Streptophyta > Magnoliopsida > Solanales > Solanaceae > Nicotiana > Nicotiana attenuata. The sequence goes on along the minus strand of NW_017674088.1, from coordinate 35,112 downwards.
GATGCATCGGAAAAATCAACACTCAAAATATGAATCAAACTGAATCAACATTAATTCTAAGAAAACTAAAAAAAATAAGCAGAAAAATCAAAACTAAAAAGCAAATTCTAAGAACAGACAAAAATGAACAGAAAAGATCAAGGAGCAGACTGAAATTCCCTAAATTATATACTGGAGAAAAATCAATAAGAATTGAACAAAAGCAAAAAAAAATAAGCAAAACAGTAAAAGAGAAAACAAGAAGAAAGACTTACTGATTCTGGCCTAACCTGACTGACTTCGAACTTGGTCCTCAAATAATGTTATGTGCTTGTTCTTGCTAAGAAAAAACACATAACATTATTTGGAACCAATTCCAACATTGGTCTTCTTTTGAAACTCGAACCAGTCATAAACCAAACCCTAGATCTAAAATTCGAGGGATTGTGGTTGGATTTGAGGGAAATTGGTTTGGGATTTGGGAAGAAGAGGGTGAGGAGACCCTAGGGTATAATTTTGGGGAAGTTTGGAGGTGGCACCGCCGTGTACGGCGGAGGCGGCGACCACTGTTTTGGTTATTCGAGGGGTTCGGAGGGGATTTGAGGAAAAGTAAGGTTGGATTTGTAAAGGGGAGGTGAGGGGAGGCAGTGGTGAAAATATGGGAGCATTTGGACAATCGCCGCCGGCGGAGGCGATTTCTGACCGGCGGCGGACGGCGGAGGACGGCGGCATCAGGGTTCAGGTGAGAGGTCGGAGAGATGGTGAGGGTAGGGGGGTTCTGAGGGGGGTGGTAACGTTTGGACATTTAAATACTTAAAGATGTGGGCTTCAGGACCGTCCGATCAAGAAACCTCGACGGTCCTGATTGAATGAGCTCAAAACGACGTCGTTTTATGATCTGGGGGGCTGGACCGGGTGAGATTTTTGGTTTGGGCTGGGTTGAGACTAGGTTGGCTTCATTTGGGCTGCTAATTTAATCAGAAACTGGCCCAAAACATGGGTCCTTATTAAGACCTTTTAATTTCTTTTAATTTTTCTTTTTTTTCAATTTTTTCTCTTTTTTTCAATTTTATTTCATTTTCATTTTATTTTTTGGATTTTTGTTAAATACAAAATAAAAATGAAAAGACCTGATTTAATTCTACAACTAAACTAATTAATTAAAAACCAATTTGAGAATTAAAAGTAAAAAATGCAAAAGGACTTTTTTTTTATTTTCTCTTATTTCTTGTAATGTTAATTAACTAGTAAACCCAAAAAATATTAAAATGGGGTCCTAAATGCAAATTGTATTTTTATGAATTCTATCAACTAAAAATGCACACAAAAATGCAAACAATCACAAGAATTATGCAATTAATCCTAAAAAAATCAAACAAATAAAGAAAAATCCTAATTTTAAGAATTCTATAGGAGTAATTTAAGCGAGGCAAAAATCACGTGCTCACAGCTGCCCCTCTTTGCTCGGAGACACGAAGGGTTTTCGGGCAAAGATAAATGAGCAATCATGAGATTTTTGCCTGCTTGGCACTCCATGAGAAGCATTTTTGAAAACCGTCTGACCGACCTTGCTTCAGAGGTTGCCTACATATCCTTGGCTATAAAGGAATCAGGTCAGTGTAGTTCTGGAAGTTTTGGTAGCTGGGACTACCAGGAGATGTGATTTCACTGTTGTTGTTGCTACTACTGCTTGCTGACCTCTTTATTACATCAAAAGGAAAATCAAAGCTAAGCTAGCTATGCCTATCAACTATGAGTTACAAGATTCCTATCTATAAATCTCTTGAAACTTGATCTTGAGTCTTAGCCGATTTTTCTGTGGACTTCGATCTGAATCTTGATGCTCGCAAGTATTAGGTCAAAGCGGGATCGGTGGAGCTTGTGGCTTCAATCAAGTTTTGAGCAGTCCGCATCTCTATTCACTTCAGCATTTTGAATTCACTTCTTTTTGTTCTTTCTCTTATTTTCTTTATTCTAGATTGAGACTCATCCCTTTGGTCATCTCGAACCCTTGTGCCCTGAGGTCAACCCTGCTCAAACACCAAAACAAAACAAACGAACGAAATTCTTCTGCCCCAGTTTTCACTAGAAAAATTTCGTGAGTTATTTGTGACAAAATCTAAACTCATTCTCTTTTTATTTTTTATTTTTCAAGAATTGTATTTATCTATGATGGAACGGACTAGGGAATGGAACCCTGTTTCTAAAAGGCGCAACTCAAGGGTTAGAGCCCTAATGTTGGCAAAAGGTAAAAAGCTCAACTCAGGATTGGAGCCCTATTGTTGGCTAAAGGAAAAACGCACAACTCAGGGGTTGGAACCCTAATGTTGGCTAAAAGGAAAAACGCTCAACTCAGGGGTTGGAGCCCTAATGTTGGCCAAAGGGAAAACGCTCAACTCAGGGGTTGGAGCCCTAATGTTGGCTAAAGGGAAAAATGCTCAACTCAGGGGTTGGAGCCCTAATGTTGGATAAAGGAAAAACACGCTCAACTCAGGGGTTGGAGCCCTAATGTTGGCTAAAGGAAAAACACGCTCAACTCAGGGGTTGGAGCCCTAATGTTGGCTAAAAGGAAAAACGCTCAACTCAGGGGTTGGAGCCCTAATGTTGGCTAAAGAAAATGCTCAACTCAGGGGTTGGAGCCCTAATGTTGGCTAAAGGAGAACGCTCAACTCAGGGGTTGGAGCCCTAATGTTGGCAAAGGGAAAAACGCTCAACTCAGGGGTTGGAGCCCTAATGTTGGCTAAAAGGAAAACGCTCAACTCAGGGGTTGGAGCCCTAATGTTGGCTAAAAGGAAAACGCTCAACTCAGGGGTTGGAGCCCTAATGTTGGCTAAAAGGAAAAACTCAACTCAGGGGTTGGAGCCCTAATGTTGGCTAAAGGGAAAAACGCTCAACTCAGGGGTTGGAGCCCTAATGTTGGCTAAAGGAACGCTCAACTCAGGGGTTGGAGCCCTAATGTTGGCTAAAGGAAAAACGCTCAACTCAGGGGTTGGAGCCCTAATGTTGGCTAAAAGGAAAAACGCTGGAAAACGCTCAACTCAGGGGTTGGAGCCCTATGTTGGCTAAAGGGAAAAACGCTCAACTCAGGGGTTGGAGCCCTAAAGTTGGCTAAAAGGAAAAACGCTCAACTTAGAGGTTGGAGCCCTAATGTTGGCTAAAAGGAAAAATGCTCAACTCAAGGGTTGGAGCCCTAATGTTGGCTAAAAGGAAAACGCTCAACTCAGGGGTTGGAGCCCTAATGTTGGCTAAAGGAAAAAACGCTCAACTCAGGGGTTGGAGCCCTAATGTTGGCTAAAAGGAAAAACGCTCAACTTAGAGGTTGGAGCCCTAATGTTGGCTAAAAGGAAAAATGCTCAACTCAAGGGTTGGAGCCCTAATGTTGGCTAAAAGGAAAACGCTCAACTCAGGGGTTGGAGCCCTAATGTTGGCTAAACCAAGTAACAGATTGATATTGGGAATTCTAAACTATCCTTTTTTTTGGGATTCTTTTGTTATCTCCTTTTTTCTCTTCTTTTTTTTCATTTTTGATAAGATGCGGGAAAGAACTTGGAGGAAACTTCCTCTTTGCATTGATTATTTGCTGCAAAGTTGTTTCAGCACTTGCGCGTTTCTTTTCTTTTGGCTGCACCTGCTTTTGCGCGGTTGCCTGGATTGCACCTGTTTCAATTTTCAATCAAAGAACAATTGATAGTTTGAAATGGTGGTTGGTTTTGTGGCCTTGATTACTTGATCTCGGCCTATCTTCTGTCGAGAACCTCTGCTGCTTGCTGGTTTTGAAGATTCTTCTCTCTTTCAAACTGGATGGCTCATCTTGCAGGATTTCATGACAACACGCCCGCATGGGGCTCCGGCGTTTCACTTTATTCTGCCTTTAAGACTTTTGTCCTTGACCTTTTTTTTTGTTTTTCTCTTTCACTAGCTTGATTTCAAAGCATCTGCCAACATGGCCAATCGGGATTGACTTGATGCACCCGCTGAGGCTGGGTACTTTTCTTTAACTTTGTTAGGGGGAGCCCTATAAAGCCAATCCTGCCACCTTTTCTTTGTAATAGTTTCGAAATCAGCGTTAGACCGAAAGGGATTCAACGAAAAAGTAAGCAAGAAGATGAATTTAAAGAGAAGCGTCCCTTTCCGGGGGGAAGAGAAGGACTTATTTCGGGGTGCATGCAAGCTTCAAATAAACATGACATGCTTATTGGACTGGATTCCCGATCCGCACAAACATTCCAACTTCTCATAAACTCATTGACCTGTGTCTCAAAACCAGAGAACCTTGCCAGGACTCCTTTAGTGGTGGGAGATGTCTTCTCTTCGGCCGACGGCGCCCTTTGCGGGTTTTCGCCAATCGACCTCTCTCATTTCTCTTCTCACCGTCGCCCGATAGTGCTCTTTACGAGTTTTCACTAAGCGGACTCTCTCATTTTCAATTTCTCTACCCACCGTCGCCTTATGGTGCCCGTAGGTTTTCACCGATAAGACTCTCTCATTTTATTTCTCTCAATTTGATTACATCAGATTCCAACCATGATGTTTTCAATTACCACGCCTTTGTCAATTGATCGGAAGGACTTGGACAAGGTTTTGGGCAAAAAGAATCTTGGATGGAGTTTACAACTTTGGAACCGAGTTTCATTTTTTGGGGAATTGGGATTTTTGTTTTGGTGTTACTGAACCCCAGAGAGAGGCTGCCTACGTATCCTTTCGGAATCAAGTCAGACGTAGTTAAGGAAACATTTGTTTTTGGTTGTTTTTGTTTTGTTTTGTTTTTTTTCATCATATTTTCTTTTCTTTTGTTTTTGTTTTTTCATATTTTCTTTTTCTTTTCTTTCCTTTTTTTTCATCACATTTTCTTTTTCTCTTTTTTTCTCTTTTTTTTTCTTTTCTCTTTTCCTTTTTTCGATAATAATTTCGGGTTCCAAAGAGGGTGATCAAAGAAGAGTAACCGGCTAAAAGGGTTTACGAAGGATTGATAGTGTTTGGGTAGCGGGAAGGAAAGCCTTCGTCATCTCAATTGCACAAAAGTCATCACCACAGGAGGCCTAGACATAATACCTTTTTACTGCATCTGCATTGACTGCTGCTTCGGGATCATTTCCTTCGATGTCTCCCAGATACAGTGCTCCCCTTGGCTATATCTTTCAGATGATGTATGGACCCTTCCAATTAGGAGCAAAATTTCCTTTGGCTTCCTGGTGATGAGGGAGAATACGTCTTAACACGAGTTGTCCCACTTCAAAATTCCTGGGTCGTACTTTCTTATTATAAGCGCGGGCCATTCTTTGTTGGTACAACTGCCCGTGACAAACCGCGGCCATCCGCTTTTCATCAATTAAAGACAACTGCTCTAGACGAGTCTTGACCCATTCACTATCCTCAATTTCTGCTTCAACGATGATCCGGAGAGAAGGGATTTCTACCTCTGCGGGTATAACAGCATCGGTTCCATAGACCAATAATTACGGGGTTGCTCCGATCGATGTACGTACTATGGTGCGATATCCGAGTAATGCAAAAGGCAGCTTTTCATGCCATTGCCTGGAGCTTTGAATCATCTTTCTCAAAATCTTCTTGATGTTCTTATTTGCTGCTTCAACGGCCCCATTGGCTTTCGGCCGATAAGGAGTAGAGTTTCTATGCGTTATCTTGAATTGTTCGCATACCTCTCCCATCAGACGACTGTTCAAGTTCGCAGCATTGTCGGTAATGATAGTTGCAGGAATGCCAAAGCGGCAAATGAGATTGGAGTGCACGAAGTCTACCACAGCTTCTTGGTAACTGACTTGAGTGTGATGGCTTCCACCCACTTCGTGAAGTAGTCAATAGCAACCAATATGAATCTATGTCCATTTAAGGCTTTTGGCTCGATTGGCCCAATAACGTCCATGCCCCAGGCAACGAATGGCCAAGGTGCTGACATAGGATGAAGCTCTGTTGGAGGTGCATGAATCAAATCACCGTACACCTGACACTTATGGCACTTTCGGACAAAGTTGAAGCAATCCTTCTCCATAGTTATCCAATAATACCCCGCCCGCAGGATCTTCTTTGCCAAAACATATCCGTTCATATGAGGTCCGCATACCCCCACGTGTACTTCATGCATAATTCTTCCGGCTTCCTCGGCATCAACACATCTCAGCAAGTTGAGGTCCGGGGTCCTTTTATACAAGACATCACCGCTTAAGAAGAAACCACCCGCGTGCCGTCTAATGGTTCTCTTTTGTTCTCCAGTGGCTTGCTCGAGGTATTCTTAGGTTTTCATAAATCTCTTGATATCATGATACCATGGCTGGGTGCTGGGTTCCGCCTCGACCGCGTTGCAATAACCATGCCTTTCTTTGATTTGAATTTCCAGAGGATCAATATGGGCATTGCCTGGGTAAGGCAGCATCGAGGCCAGAGTGGCGAGTGCATCGGCTAGTTCATTGTGACACCGAGGAATGTACCTGAATTCTATCGCCTTGAAGCGCTTGCTGAGGTCTTCCACATGTCGCCGATAGGGAATGAGCTTAACATCTCGGGTCTCCCACTCTCCCTGGGCTTGACGGATAATCAGATCAGAATCCCCCATGATCAATAAATCTTCAACATCTTAGTCGATTGCCATATTCATGCCCATGATGCAGGCTTCATACTCAGCAGTATTGTTTGTGCAGAAGAATCGGAGCCTGGCTGTAGCTGGTTAGTGCTGGCCCGTGGGTGAGATCAAGATTGCCCCAATTCCTACACCTCTAGCATTCACTGCTCCGTCAAAGAACATTTTCCAAGCACGAGTGTCCTCAGAGATTGCCTCTACTGAATTTACCTCCTCATCTGGGAAGTATGTGCTCAACGGTTGGTATTCCTCGTCCACCGGTTTTTCGCCAGATGATCTGCCAACGCCTGGGCTTTCATTGCCGTGCGAGTGACATAGACTATGTCAAATTCAGTGAGCAGAATCTACCATTTCGCTAATTTCCCTGTGGGCATCGGTTTCTGGAATATGTATTTCAAAGGATCCAACCTGGTTATAAGGTAGGTGGTGTGAGCTTGAAGATAATGTCTTAGCTTTTGAGCAACCCAAGTCAAAGCACAGCAGGTTCTCTCCAACAGAGTATATTTAGCTTCATAACTGGTGAACTTCTTGCTCAAGTAGTAGATTGCCTGTTCTTTCTTCCCGGCTACATCATGTTGCCCGAGGACACAGCCGAAAGAATTTTCCAAGACCGTCAGATATAAGAAAAAAGGTCTCCCTGGCTCCGGTGGGACCAAGACTGGCGGATTTGACAAGTATTCTTTGATCTTGTCGAAGGCTTCTTGACATTCATCCGTCCACTTGACTGCTGCATCTTTCTTCAATAACTTGAATATGGGCTCACAGGTGGAAGTCAATTGAGCAATGAACCGGCTGATATAGTTTAATCTGCCCAACAGGCTCATCACATCTTTCTTGGTTCTCGGAGGAGGCAAATCCTGGATAGACTTTATCTTTGTTGGGTCTAACTCGATACCTCTCCTGCTAACTATGAAGCCCAAAAGTTTGCTGGATGGGACTTCAAATGCACACTTGGCTGGGTTCAGCATCAGATCATACTTGCGCAACCGCTCGAAGAATTTTCTCAAGTCTCGAACGTGATCATCCTGAGTTCGGGACTTGATGATTACGTCATCAACATATACTTCTATCTCCTGATGCATCATGTCATGGAAAATGGTGGTCATGGCCCTCATGTAGGTTTCCCCAGCATTCTTCAGACCGAACGGCATGACTCTGTAACAGTATGTACCCCAAGATGTTGTAAAAGTTATCTTTTCGGCATCTTCTTCATCCATCAACACCTGATGATATCCTGCGTAACAGTCCACGAAGGACTGTATCTCATGCTTGGCGCAGTTATCAACAAGGATGTGGATGTTGGGCAAAGGGAAATTGTCTTTGGGACTTACCTTGTTTAAGTCTCTATAATCCACACACACCTGGGTCTTTCCATCTTTCTTTGGAACTGGGACTACATTGGCCAACCATGTAGTGTACCGGACCACTCGGATTACCCCTGCTTTCAGCTGTTTCGTGATTTCTTCTTTGATCTTATCACTGATGTCTGTTTTAAACTTTCTCTGCTTTTGTTGGACCGGAGGACAATCGGGGTAAATTGGCAATTTATGCACCACTAGATCAACGATTAGTCCTGGCATGTCATCATATGACCAAGCAAACACATCTTTATACTCAAACAGGAGTTGGATTATTGCATCTCGATTTTTCTCATCTGTGTGAATGCTTATTTTGGTTTCTCTGATTTCTTCGGCTGTTCCCAAATTAACCGGCTCAGTTTCATTCAGATTTGGCTTAGGTTTGTTCTCAAATTGTTCTAGTTCTCCATTTATTTCCCTAAAAGCCTCTTTTTCATCATATTCCGGTTCTTGGTTCATTATTTCACAGTTAGAAAGCGTGTTTGAGTCTGGGCATGAAGTCCGCAAGCATGTCATATTATTTATGCCGCATTATTAGAACTGAAAAGAAAAAATGAAAAGGAAAATAACAGAAATTAGAAAGAGAAAAATGGACGATGAAATATTGATTTCATTTCTTGGAATTGGAAAGATAACAGGGTTTACATTCAAGAATTTAAAAGACAAGAAACTAAAAGAAACATCCGAGTTACACCCTGAAATAACTCGGGATACAGAAAAAGTGGCAGGGCTAGTCTACCGGGACTCCTGCCTGATCGGGAATGGCGTAGCCTTCCAGTTCTGCAGTTTGGCGCCTGGTCCCATATACAGCACCTCAGCGGTGCTGGAGCCCTCTCCCGGCTGAACCAAGTGGGTTTCGTATAATATCCTTCTCATTGCCCCACATATCTCTTCAATCTCTTCGGTCGTAAAGGCCTCATCCTTTTCTTCTTTATAGTATTTTGGCTTAACAAGGTCTCGTACAGATGTGGCAGTGGCTGTGGCAAGACCCATCCCTCTTTCTTTCTCTCAACCGCCCACTCTACATCATCTGGGGTGGGGTGAAAACCTATCCCGAAGAATTTTTCAGTTGTTGGCAGGGTCACCGGTTCGGATATTCCTTGCAGATCTTTTCCAAGTCCCTTCCCTGGCTTGAAACCATGTCTGATCATTTCTTTGGCCACCATAATCGAGGCATTGGATAGGAAGGGTTGGGGACAAGGGTTTCCTTCTTCATGCTGGTCCGCCACCACAATTTCGAATGCTTGGTAAACTATGTGTTCACTGCCTTCCCTCGCTTCTAGGCATGGGACAGATGGGTCCCGATAGATTGACTGTTCATCCTTTCCATGAACCACGATCTCCTGATCCTCGTGTTCAAATTTCACCATTTGATGGAGGGTAGAGGGCACCGCTCCTGCAACATAGATCCAAGGCCTTCTCAGATGAAAATTGTAGGACGTGTCCATGTCTAGCACTTGGAAAGTCACCTCGAAGTCCACCGGGCCAATGGTCAAGATTAGGTCAATTTCTCCTATGGTGTCTCTTTTGATACCGTCAAAGGCTCTTACACAGACATTGTTGGGACGAATCCTTCCAGTCCCGATTTCCATTCTTTGCAGTGTGGAGAGTGGGCAGATGTCAACACCCGAACCTCCATCCACCATGACTCGCTTGACATAGTAGCCTTCACACTTGACAATCTGATATAAGGCTTTGTTGTGAGCCGCTCCCTCTAGAGGCAAGTCATTTCTACTAAAGGAGATTTGATTGACGGCGAAGAATCATTCTGCCATTCTTCCAAGCTGTTTAACCGAAGTTCCAACTGGCACATATGCCTCATTCAGACTTTTCATTAAGATCTTTTGATGTTCGGAGGATTTCATCACCAATGACAGCATTGACACTTGTTCAGCATATTTTCTCAATTGATCTACTACCTCATAATCAGGCATCTTCATTTTCTGGAAGAAAGCTTCTGCTTCCTCAGTACTCACAGGCTTCTTGGATGGAAAGCGCTTTCGTGTGGCATTGTTTACTTCTTCTATGTTTGAATATTTTTCAACAGGGGTATTTTCTAGAAGCTTTCCCAAGATCTCTTTTCCTTTATACGTAACCACCGTCGGATGATAATTCCAAGGCACTGCAGCAGGGTTCGTCATGGGCTTCTGTGGCACGCTTCCAATAACCACTGGCTCATTCAGCCAAGGTGGTTTAATTGTCCCCCGTACCACATAGGCTCCCTTCGGTACGTACATTTGCATTCCTTTTTTCAACTCAAATTTCTTTGGAGTGTTCACAATCAATTGTTTTTCTTGGCGGCCTCGCGGGACATAGAGGATCCCATTCTCAGGAGGCATTGCCTCTGTTTTTGTTTCAGCTTTCTTTTCTGGTTCTGTCTCGGTGACTTTGCTCTTCTTTTCCCCTTTCTCTTGCTTGGGGGCCACCTTTGGCTTTCTTTCTGCATCAGCAATGACAATGATGGCCTTTAATGCCGGATCAAACTCTTTATCCTCATAGATCATCCCAATCACAGGCCCATTATTGTGGGCTGGCAATGGATTGTTGGTCACATTTGGGACATCCTCGTCCTTCAGTACGATTTTTCCTTGCTCTGTTAGATGCTCCATAGCTCGTTTCAGTGTCCAACAGTCATTTATATCATGGCCTTCTGCCCCTGAATGATAAGCGCACCTCATACCGGCTTTGTAGGCAGGCGATGCCGGGTTTTGTCTATTTTGAGGGACCGGCTGCAGTAGACCCATTTGGACAAGTTTTGGAAACAAATTAGAGTAAGATTCACCAATTGGAGTAAAGGTTTGCCTCCTAGGTGGCTCACGGGGAGGAAAGTTATTCTGTGGAGGACGGGGATTATAGTGGTTTTGGTGGGGAGGCTGATTTCTTGGGAATGGAACTTGGTTTCTATTGGCATGTGGCTGAGGCCGAGCAAAGCGTTGAGCATTCATGACCGCATAAGGTGAAGGAGCGTAAGCCGTATCATGAGGAGGGTAGTAATGTTGAGGGGTTCTTTCGGAAAACAGAATTCTAGGAGCCCGGTATCTTCTTGCCCCTGACGCTGCCATAATCGTTTCCTCTTTCTTTTTACCTTTGGCCATTCCTCCAGACCCGCCTTGGATGGCTTGGGAGGTTGCTCTGATGGCCGACTGACTCAAAATCCTGCCCGTTTTCAAACCATTTTCTACCATTTCCCCGATCTTAATCGCCTCTGCAAAAGGTTTGCCCATGGCTGACATCATGTTCCGGAAATAATCCGCCTCCTGGGCCTGAAGAAAGACAGTAACCATTTCTACTTCATCCATGGGAGGTTTCACCCTCGATGCCTTTTCGCTCCACTTAATAGCATATTCTCTGAAGCTTTCCGAGGGCTTCTTCTTCAAGTTTTCCAAGGAGTTCCTGTCTGGAGTGATGTCGATGTTGTATTGAAACTGCCTTACAAAATCTCAGGAAAGATCGTCCCAAATGTGCCATCGTGAGACATCTTGGTCCATATACCATTTTGAGGCAATGCCTACTAAGCTTTCTCCGAAGTATGCCATCAACAACTCTTCTTTTCCGCCGGCTCCGAGCAACTGATTACAATACTTTTTCAAGTGAGCAATGGGATCTCCATGCCCATCATACTTTTCGAACTTTGGCGTTTTAAATCCCGTGGGCAGGTGCAGGAAACATGCATAGATCTGTATACGAGACACTTTTTTGCCCACTCAAGCCTTGTATATTCTTTAAACTCTGTTCAAGGCTTCTCATTCTTTTCGCCATCTCATCTTGTTCAGGAGCTTTGGGAGTTTGATCTTGTCCTGGCGTAAGCTCAAATGGTGGTGGCTGAGAGTAATTATATGTGGGATATTGAGGAGGATCCACTGGAAAGACAGGGTTTTGGAAGGTGAAAGCTGAGGGATCAAAGGCAGGCCTTGGCAGTGAAGGTTGTGTTGTAGCAGAGCATGGTAGAGTAGTGAAGATGTTAGGAGCTGCTCCTGCTGGGAACACCTAGGGGCGGACCTCAGAAGGTGTTCCGACGAAGTGAGCGGTCATGGTAGGTTGTCCCAACTGAGTATGAGGGTGACTGATGGGGATATTGGAGGTACCCCCAGATCTAGGGAATAGTTCAGGAAATCCAGGGATGGCGCTTGGAGGCTCCCTTCCATTGGTCCAGGCGTCCCACATCTCCATGAGTCGAAGACGTAGTATCCGATTCTCTTCCGCTGTGACAGACTCAGATGCCGGGATCCCCGAGATGGGGCTGTCCTCAGAGATGGGAACTGCGGGCAAAGTCATTTCTGTAGACATTTCCACACTTCCTTTCGATCTGGTAAAGTATTGATGCGATGCCAGCTTACCACAACCAACCACCGTTTCTAAAAGCTAGGCTGAGATTGACAGCAACACACGGCTAGTTTGAGACAAGTAACAGATAGGTAATCGCACATTGGGGTGTGATGCACCTATACAGTTAAACGGATGTCTACATGTTTGCACTGGTTGCATGCGTCATCCCGGCTTTTCTTTTTCTATTTTCTCTTCTTTTGATTTCTACTCTTTGTTTTTCTTGCTTTCTTTCTCTTTCTATTTTTCTCTCATTTTTCTTTTCCCTCTGTTTTTCATTTCCTGTTTTTCCCTTTTCTTTTGCCACGGTTTTTCTCTCGATTCCTTATTTTTTTCTTTTTGCGTTTCTTTCTCTCTTGTTTTTCTTTTATTTCCTTCGCTCGTATTTTTTTTCTTTTTTTTTCTTAGGGTTACGGTCGAATCTTATGGAGATTGCCTACGTATCATGACCCCGCATGAATCAGACCAAGCGTAGTTCTTGCAAATAAATGCAATAATAAAAACTCCGATTACAAAAGCTACTAGACTATTTGTTTTTCTTAAAAGGAAAATTACAAAATAGACTCAAGAACAAAATACAGACTCGATAACTAGGAATACATCAAAGCTTCAAATCCTAGGGCCCGCGGGGCATCGTTCGGCATCGGCGGGCCTGCGTGCAAGACCCCTTTGCAACTGATCCAAATCATTCGAACAAATATCATCACCGAAGCAAAGAAAGTGGTACGACCCATCCGTTCACCGGCTTGACATTTCATACCAATATAGTTTGCAATGCTTCTGATCCTTTCCCTGATTCAGCCCTTTTCTTGGAGTAGTCGACTTATTTGTTGGGTACGAGCCTCTAGCACCTGAGAATCCTGGAAGTGATGGTCTTGTAGCAATTTTATTTCCTTTTCCATCTCGGCGATTAACCCATAGCATTGTTCCCTCCTGGCCTGAAATTCTTTGTCTCGCTGGGCTGCCATATCTTCAATGGTGTTCATTTTTCTTTTCAGATTAGCAATGGTTCCCTCATAATTTCTTTTCACTTGTTGCACAAATTGGGCTCTTTCCTCTGTCTTCTTTGCCCACTGTGCTTGAAGTCTTGCCATGTTCCCTTCAGATTTCTCCAATTCCTCCTGGCATTCTAAGACTTGCTTCTTCAGCCGTTTTATCAACCTCTCATCGGACTGACTTCTTTCTTGATTTTTAGCAGCTATTTTCATTTGTTGGATTTGAGCCTTGAGAGCTTCATTCTCTTGGGTCAGTTTCTTTTTGTCACCTTCATCGGCTGCGGTTTGCAAGCTGTTTTCAAACCGGAGATCCTGAACCTGTTTTTCCAATGCTCCTATTCGGGCCCTGTACTCCTTTTCTTTGGCTAACCAATCCCATTGCACCTGGGCCTCGTCAGTGAATTGTTTTACATGTGGCCTTTTGGTGGGTCTCTCGGGAATTTGAAATCTTTTACCAAACCAGACCAAGTATTT
>NW_017674088.1:0-9096 GCF_001879085.1 Nicotiana attenuata | reverse complement strand
CTTCCGAAACTCACATTCGATCAAAAGCCCAACCAAACGGCGTCCAAATGACCTGAAATTTTAACCGCACATCCAAAATCACCTAACGAAGCTACTGCAACTCTCGGAATTCCATTCCGACCCCCGGATCAAAATCTCACCTACCAACCGGAATTCGCCCAAATTCATCATTCGCCAATTCAAGCCTAATTCTACACCGGACCTCCAAATTCAATTCCGATCACACTCCTACGTCACAAATCATCCCCCGAAGCTAACCGAATCATCGGAATTCACATCCGAGCCCTCTAACTATATAGTCAACTTCCGGTTGACTTTTCCAAAATAAGCTTCCTTCTAAGAGGCTAAGTGCCTCATTTCCAACTAAAACCAATCCAATTCTACCCGATCACCTCAAATACCGATACTGAAATTTGGAGAAACATAATATGGGGGAAACGGGGCGGTAACTCACGTGACGACGGGCCGGGTCGTCACATCCTCCCCAACTAAAACAAACGCTCGTCCTCGAGCGGGTCAAGGAACATACCTGGAGTCTGAAACAAGTGAGGATATCTGCTCCGCATCTCCCGCTCGGTCTCCCAAGTAGCCTCCTCCACGGGCCAACCTCTCCACTGTACCTTCACCGAAGCTATATCCTTTTATCTCAATTTTCGAACCTGATGACCCAAGATAGCCACTGCCTCCACATCATAAGTCAAGTCATCATCTAACTGAACCGTGCTGAAGTCTAACACATGGGCCGGGTCTCCAACATACTTCCGGAGCATAGAAACATGAAATATCGGGTGGACTCCCGACAAGCTGGGTGGCAAAGCAAGCATGTAGGCCACCTCCCCAACTCTCCTAAGTATCTCAAAAGGACCAATGAACCGTGGACTCAACTTTCCTTTCTTTCCACCTACCAACCGGAATTCGCCCAAATTCATCATTCGCCAATTCAAGCCTAATTCTACACCGGACCTCCAAATTCAATTCCGATCACACTCCTACGTCACAAATCATCCCCCGAAGCTAACCGAATCATCGGAATTCACATCCGAGCCCTCTAACTATATAGTCAACTTCCGGTTGACTTTTCCAAAACAAGCTTCCTTCTAAGAGGCTAAGTACCTCATTTCCAACTAAAACCAATCCAATTCTACCCGATCACCTCAAATACCGATACTGAAATGTGGAGAAACATAATATGGGGGAAACGGGGCGGTAACTCAGGTGACGACGGGCCGGGTCGTCACATAAGGGCTCAAACAGGCCTCCTCATTTTAAGAAACAAATTGTTTAGCATGTCTTACACATACTTAATTTGGTCTGAATTAAATTAAAGCGTAGGATAGGTTGATTTACCACATATTTCCTAGATAGGGAGTCAGAATTAGTCATGCTTAGATGTAGTTGTCGAAGACTAACATAGTTGATTAATTACTTAACCTTTTGCCTATGTGTTAAACGGGACCTATAGGCATGATATCTATTAATTCAGAGACGGAGGAATAAACTGATTGCAAAAAAAAGAATTGTTGGTTGTAAGCTCTGCGAGTGTTTAAACAAATTAACACTGATTTTAGACTTAGGAGCGAGTGGGCGATTCAGATTTAGTTGATAGCTCCTATAGGCATGCTTTCTAGGCGTTACTGATTTTATGCTGTTATTGTCATACAGAGATCCTATTGGCAGGTCATCTACATGCAATTGGTTATTTTAAATCCTATAAGCAGATTTGCCTAGTGACGGAAGCATATGCAAAATGCAGGAAGTCCTATAGGCATATTATCTATATGATATGCAGAGTTTCAGCAACGATTTATGGGCATGGTATTTATATGAAATGCAGAAAACCTATGAGCACGGTATCTATGTGAGATGCAGAGGTTTGAAAGTAGTAAGTTCTACTAACATACCATCTGTATGAGATGCGGAATTTTGAAAGTAAATACCCTATAACATGGTATCTACATAACATGCTGAATTTTGAAAGTAAATATCCTAAAACATGGTATCTACATGAGACGCTGAATTTTTGAAAGTAAATATCCCTAAAACATGGTATCTACATGAGATGCTGAATTTTTGAAAGTAAATATCCTAAAACATGGTATCTACCCCTTTGCATGCATTCAATCCCATCCCTTTCACTATACACCCCCAGTAGTATTACAAAAATTATTACAGATCAGATGGATCAGAGGAAAGAATAAAAATTATCAGTGATTACATCTGCATCTAATCTGCCTAATCCAGACTCAAAGTCTAATAATATGAGATAAACCAACTCCCAGGATTGGATTTTCCAAAGCCTTCTCTTATTTGGGATGTGTCAAAGTTCTAGGGAACTTCAAGAGTTCCAGGCAATGCTTACACCCCAAATATCATTGCAGAAATCAGATTATAGTGCAGTGTGGAAGGGCCAGCCCTCAAATGTCCAAGTTCAGAGGGAACTCGAGGTCCCAAGGCAAGGCTCATAGGAGGGGGGCAGAACTTAGAGACTAAGAGTGAGTGTAAGTGCAATTGAAGGGAATTAGGGAGGGGGGTCATGGCAGGCTGGTGGTCATGCCCAGCAATTGGGATGCTGGCACACCCCTGACCAGCCTGTCAGCCTTAGAATTGGGGAGTTAAGACCTTATTGAAGGTCACGTTCAGCCCTGGACAGCAATTGGGATGCTACCAGGCCATACCTTAACTCAGCACACATAGGGGAATGGAGTATGGGAGCAATTGTTCATACTAGCAGCAAGAAGCAAAGAAAGAGCAGGCAAAAGCATGTAGGTACTTCAAAATTAACTTTGCAGAGGATTGAAAGCAGGCATGGATACAGGGACTGTAAACAAACACATTAGAAAGATACTGAAATTAATTTTAGGACATACTAGTTTAAAGAAGCAAGTAAGGAGAAACAGTAGCCTTATGAAAGCCAAAGTGCAGTCAAGAAGCCAGAGTATAAGTTTAGAAGAGAGTTACAATTTTTGTGTTCTTAATCGTGTGTTGAGGATTATTCCCATCGTCCGTGCTTTGTGTTAAAGAGTCATGTATTTATAGTGCAAAAAAGAAGCAGAAATAGGTAAGAAAATAGTTCGAAAATCAATCACACAAGGTTTCCCTTTAATTAAGGGATTCTGATTTCAAACGGGCAAAGTAAATAAGGATAGAGGTTAATTAAACACTTTTCAAAGTAGTGCAAGAAGGGTAAATACATACTAGTTATTTAAGGAAAGGGTTTGACAGTACACGGTTGTGCAAATTAAGGAAAGGAAATCAATTGACAGCCAGGCAATCATGAGTCGAAAATTTTGCATGAATGAACCAAGTCAGAAAAAAGGTAAAGAGAGGTTCTTAATTAAAAAGAAGCAGTAACAATCAATTAACCCCCCAAAAAAGGTGATTCAATCACAAGTTGGAAAGCCTTTTGAAGAAATGTTCGTCACATATAAAAACATGCAGACACGTTTAAACATTGAAAGAACTGTCATGCTATCAAGAAAAGTCTAGTATAGAAGAGTCCAGAGTCATACACAAAAGGGTTCAAACTCAATACATGGATCCAAAGTGAGTTTGAGAGAGTCTAAGGCACAAACAGAACCCTGGTCTAAACACACAAGACCAAACTCGCCAAAAACCCCAAAATCCTAGGGTTTTGACTTGAATCAGATGCAAAGTAGACAAAAATGAGGGAACAAGCAAATACAGTAGAAAGTTCAAAGTAAACAGAGTAAGGAACTTAATTCGAAACATAACGAGAGAAAAAGAAACAGTAGAGGAAAACATGTTTAAGCAGGTATTCTAGAGGAAACTTAAAAGGTGAAAAAAAATAATAAGAACACTTAATGAACACGGTAGGAAAATACAGTAGGCGAGATCATAGTGGAAGGCAAATAGCCGAACATAGTGGGAAAGCATGTGAAAACATAGCATAGAAACATGGTAGAAGGAAGAACAAAATATAGCAAACATATTAGAAGAACATGTGTAAAAAAAAGAACATAGGAACATAGTAGAGACAAACATACACAAAGAAAGGGAAAAGGAAAGTCGGAAAAACGCTTAAGCATTTTTCAGAAACACTAAATCAGAAAGAAGTGACTTTGAAAGTAAATAAATTTTAAAAGAAAAGTTGGGGAAATCCTTCAAGAACTCAAAATAGAGCATGAATACACACAGATCTGAGGAGAATCGGAGAAAAACCTCGAACAGATAGGGTTTCAGGTGAACCCTAGAATGAGAAAGGCTTGGAAAAGGTCCGATCTAAGTCGGATAAGGCTGGACACAGGCTCAAGAGGCTAAGATATGCCGGAGCCAGGCCGGAGATGGCCGGAAATCTCAAGTCGGCGGAGATCTGAGTGGAGACCTTTGAGGTCTAGCCTCAAACCTTCGAGTACCAAGGATATAGGAGCAATGGGGGGTGAGTATGAGGTTTCCATGGCCTGAGAAGCCATGGATTCCTGCGAGAATCGAAGGGATTAGGGTTAGTTTGGGTGGCGGCGACTAGGGTTTGCAGAGAGAATGGGAGAGGAAGAGGATTCAAGGGCGGGTAGAGGGAAATGTATTTAGTGTTGGGGTGTTGGTAGATTAAAAATGGAAAGGGTGCGTGTGAGCCGTTGATCTTTTAGATCAACGGCTGTGATAAAAATAGAATCCGGTCAGGTGCTTTAAACGGGTTAGAGGATTGGGTTGGACTGGGCCTGGAATTGGGTCAATTAAGGGGATTAATGTGGCTATAATTGAAATGCAGATGGGCTATATATTAAATAACCAATTTTCCCTTATTAATTTAATAAAATGGTTAAAATGATTTTAAAAACAAATTGAAAGCACTGAACTAATTAATAATATATAAACATTAATCTAAAAATACTGGGAGTAATTTTATAGTTGCAAAATGCTATTAATCGTAATATAGGCTATAATTGCAATTTTATGCCATTTAGCTTAAAAAATATCAAATAAATTTATAAAAATATGATAAAATCACCTTAATTATGTGGTGTAAATATGAGGATGGAAATAAATTACTCACCAAAATAATAGTTTTGGGAATAATTGTTGGATTTTCTACTGCTAAAACAAATAATAAAATAATTTTAAAAAGCTTTAAAAATTAGAAAAAATGTCAAAATTCTTGGGCATACTTATATATGCATGTACATGCTATTTTGAGAATATTTTGAGTATAAAAATAGATAGGGAAAAAATAGGTATCAACAGCTGCCCCTCTTTACCCGGGAAGGATGAAAGAGTTGTCGGATAAAGATATGATGACCAATTTTGACCAAAAGAGACGACTTGAAAAGGTTTTGACCGAGCTTTGGTTCTGAGCTGCCTACATATCCCTGGTCTTACAGGAATCAGGTCATATGTAGTTCGGGATACATCGGCGGAATATGCCGATGGGGGTTTTGAAAAGGACGGACGCAATATTTAGGTTGGGAAGGATAGTTAGGGGATCGATGGGCTGCGGGAACCAGAGCGAGATTGCTCCTGCTGTGATGGTCGTTTCCAGCTGGTGTACCTGCAAATGAGCAATACGAACAAATCGTGCATAAACTTAAACGTGATGCAACCATGAATGATGTCTTCGGACGGGTAGGATGACGTCCTCAGACCATGACGTCCTGGGCCATGGAGCGTATAATAAAGGATTCGCGGGCTATGAAATGATGTTCTCGGGCTATGATAATGGCGCCCCCGAACCATGATGCCTTTGAATAATGATGTGCAAAAATATAAAGCGGGAGGGGGGGTCCTCAGGCCATGGCATGGCGTTCTCGGGCTATGAAAATGGTGCCTCCGAACAATGACGCCTTTGGACAATTTGGCGATATTTCAGCCCATGAAATGCAGGATTTGGCGATGTTTCAGCCGATGTAAAGCATAAATATAAATGGCGGTATTCGATGTGGAGATTTAAATGAAGTTGGCGATCTTTCAGCCATGCAGGATTTAAATAAAACTGGCGATATTTCAGCCGATGAAGATAAGAGGTGGCGATATTTCAGCCGATATAGAGATTTAAATGAGGTTGGCGATCTTTCAGCCATGCAGGATTTAAATAAAACTGGCGGTATTTCAGCCGATGTAAATAAGAGGTGGCGATATTTCAGTCGATATAGAGATTTAAATGAAGTTGGCGATCTTTCAGCCATGCAGGATATAAATAAAACTGGCGATATTTCAGCCGATGAAAATAAGAGGTGGCGATATTTCAGCCATGCAGATGGAGGTAGAGCTTAACCTCGAAAGGCAGAAAAGTAACCCTATGCAATGCAGGGAAATGCAGATGGAGACAGTGCTTGAAGGCAGAAAGGTAGCCTTATGCAATTCAAGAAATGCAGGTGGAGACAATGCTTAGTCTCGGAAGGCAGAAAGGTAGCCTTATGCAATGCAAGGAAATGCGAGATGGAGGTAGTGCTTAACCTCGGAAGGCAGAACGGTAGCCTTATGCAATGCAAGAAATGCAGGTGGAGACAGTGCTTAGTCTCGGAAGGCAGAAAGGTAGCCTTATGCAATGCAAGAAATGCAGGTGGAGACAATGCTTAGTCTCGGAAGGCAGAAAGGTAGCCTTATGCAATGCAAGGAAATGCGGGATGGAGGTAGTACTTAACCTCGGAAGGCAGAAAGTTAGCCTTATGCAATGCAAGAAATGCAGGTAGAGACAATGCTTAGTCTCGGAAGGCAGAAAGGTAGCCTTATGCAATGCAAGGAATGCAGGATGGAGGTAGTGCTTAACCTCGGAAGGCAGAAAGGTAGCCTTATGCAATGTACGAAATAAAGGTGGAGGTACAATGAAATTTCTTAGTTGAGAGATGATAGCTGATAGCTGATTGCGTCATTGTGGCTGCTGGGGATGCCGTGCGTGGGTAGCACTTGTAAATAGGCGATGATTCTGAGAGTTGTACTCTTGAAAAAGTATGAGTATGTAATTGTATCTGATGACTTTATGTCTCGGGTGCCTGCATCTAAAGAATAAATCGTGAGTTTTGTAAAGGGGAAAGGTTAGTTCGTCTTCCCGTGGACTTCGCTTGTCCTACTCGGCTCTTGCTTTCATTGGGGTAGCGTCGCTAAACAAAGCAATTTTGATAGTAGCCATGCATGATTTAGTAAATATATGATGTAAATACATAATTTAAAATGATTTTCTTTTAGATGAGCCGACGACTGCGACGCAGTTCAAGACATTGCGACCTCTTTTGTTCCGGAATTTTGAGGGTCCTCCTTAAAATTCTGCCCCAGTTTACTGGGCTGGTGCCTCTGACGGTTGTGTTCGATGAATGGTTGAGAGTCAGCTTCGGAATTTTGAGGGTCCTCCTTAAAATTCTGCCCCAGTTTCCAATATCGGGGAAAATAAAATTTTTATTGAATTGTGACCGAACCCATAGGGCTGCCTACGTATCCCCTCTTAAACGGGAATCCGGTCAGGCGTAGTTCAAATTTCATCATACAGAAATTATAATGATTACACATAATAACGCTTGACTGCATCTGAATTAATTGTCTTTGGCCGGTCTTCTCCATCCATATCTGATGATACCCAGCAAAACAATCAACGAATGACTGCAGCTTGTGCTTGGCGCAATTGTCAAACAGGATGTGTATGTTTGTCAAGGGGAAGTCGTCTTTCGGACTGGCCCGGTTGAGGTCCCGGTAGTTGACACAGACCCTGACCTTCCCATCCTTCTTTGGCACTGGCACAATGTTGGCCAACCATGCTGGATATTCCACTACTCTGAGGACCTTGGCTTTGACTTGTTTGGTAACTTCTTCCTTGATTTTCAAACTCATGTCTGGCTTGAACTTTCTGAGCCTCTACTTTACTGGCGGACATGTCGGATCTGTTGGCAATTTGTGAGCTACAATAGATGTACTGAGACCGGTCATATCATCATACGATCAGGCAAATACGTCCTTATATTCTT
The DNA here is from genome assembly GCF_001879085.1 of Nicotiana attenuata. Lineage (NCBI taxonomy): Eukaryota > Viridiplantae > Streptophyta > Magnoliopsida > Solanales > Solanaceae > Nicotiana > Nicotiana attenuata. The sequence continues at coordinate 1,189 of NW_017674088.1, read as the reverse complement.
TTAAGAATTTCATGTACTCTTCCTTTTCTGATGGTGACAGGTGAACACTGATGCGTGTTTCCTTGACATTCTCTGTATCCCTTAAGTCGACAACCTCAGTTTCGTCCAAGTTAGATTTAGGCCTATTCTCAAAGTCCTCAACCTCTTTAACAACCTCTTCTGGTATTTCATCCTCTTCTGAGTCTATATCCGTTTGTTGCGTTATCTCGTCGCATGTCACATTCGTCGGTTCATCGAGATAAGTAATAGTAATGCTGTGCAAATAAGTAAATGATAGAGAAAATAATAAGAGCGAGATTTATAAGAAACTGAAATACTTTGATAAATTCCATAATTGTTTTGAATATCGGAGCTCTTTTTGAAATTTAAAGAAAGTACGGAAAGGAAATCAACTAGCGAAAAAGTAAAAGATAATGCATAGTGCTTTGTTCAGCCTTGCTACCCCGAAGCTTTCCGGGCCTTGGTGGTTCTGATGGACCAATTATCGAGGTGCGCTCCTCGGCTCACAGCTTATATGGAAGGGCCTTCCTCCCCTTCCTCCTCAAAAATGACATGACAGTCCATGTTGTCTTCTTCCAAGAATAGATTCTTCATTGCCGCCAATGTTTCATCTTCCTCTGACCCATATATGATGTCTGCTGGCTAGAAAGTTTGCTCCAGGCGGGGTATCGGGTACTCCAGCGGATAGTAAGGGCCGCGCCATGGTGGCGACCAGTTCCTGAATTCTTGCCAAGTATATCCATACCCTAATCCGAAGGTGGTGCCATGCTTCTTCAGTTTGATAGGCTTGGTAATTCCCTGGAGGTTTTTGCTGAGCCCTTTGCCAGGTTTATACCCGCTCCAATTCAGTATGCTTTCAATTTTGTTGTTCCACCATTTGTCTTTGTCGACTGCGTTGACCCGCTCGATGTGGTGGTAAGTTTCCCCACCTAATCTTCTTCTTCCTCCAATTGCTGGAACGGTCTGGCGGCTATATATGGGGTTACTACCATCGCCATGAATAATCACCTCTTGGTGATTCCACGCGAACTTCACTGCCTGGTGCAGGGTTGATGCTACAGCTCCGGCGGTGTGGATCCAAGATCGTCCCAGTAGTAAGTTGTAGGATGCTGGGATGTCTATCACTTGAAAATCGACGTCGAACCAAGTTGGTCCCATTTGCAGACATAAACTGATTTCCCCCAACAGT
>NW_017674087.1:78924-109157 GCF_001879085.1 Nicotiana attenuata | reverse complement strand
GCATTCCCGGGTTCCGTGGTTCTAGCACGATCGCTCAACTGTTGTATTTGATTTTATCTGATTTCAAAAACATGTCCAAACTCATATGCTTTTATTAATGAACCGCTTTTATTATTTTTTATTTTTTATAAGAATTGCAACGTCGTGAAATGCATTTCGAACCACGTCGCACCAGTGCATTCGTGATTGTTAACACATTTCGACTTCGTTGAGATTTGGATTTGGGTCACATAAATGTGCACCCGAGTTTAAGAAGGTAAAATTATTAAATGACGCGCCTAAAGCAACTAACGCATTGTTAACTTTGCGAGGGCCATGGAAATTTGCTAAATGGCACGCCTCCAATTCTAAAGGGCTTTACTCAACTAAAACAAACTAGGGATGTTCAAGATTGTCTCCTAAATTACTTTGAGATTTTTGTGATGCCGAATTTATAGGCAAAATATTATTGTGGAACTATTCTAAGTCAATCAATCCCAACTAATTGCTAAATCTTCACGGCCCAAGACAATTTCACAAGCAAAACAATCACATGGCCACAACATTTAATTTTAAGCTTAATCAACTAACCTAAACAGAGTTCTTAACAATCACGTGATCAATTCAGCTTATGCCTCAAAAACGTTGAATCAAATAAGCAAATCAAAAATAAGAAAAATCTACTCGACATATATAGAACGAAGAAGCCTACTAATATACTACTAGTGTCTAACCAAGAGATGCTTCAAATTTAAAAATCAGTGAAGTGCCACTAACTAAACCTTCAACTATATTATGAAGTCTTCCCCTATATATATCCACTCATATCTCCAGGATAAGAATATGAAACCTTGGGAAGAAGAAACTGCATTAGAGGAGTACATCGTCAAAGTGAAGATATATGTTGAATTGAGTTGTATTACATGTCATATACATATGGACCTTCTTATATTTTAGTGATTTTGATCTGTTCAAACAACCACCAGATTCATTCAACAAACATATCATTTAATTGAAAAAAAAATAGATCAATCATAATATCGAACAGCAAATAAACATGGACCTTTTATTAACTTGTAAAATTTGCAGCAGCTCCGACCGATACACAAAGACGAGCACGCCGCAGATGAAAATGAACAGGCGTTATCTGAGGCTCTACACTTCCCTCGACCGCAAAACTATGCCGGCGACCTCGACAGAACTCGAACTCGAATGGTTTCAATTTTGAGCTGTTATTTTGATCGTGTTTAGCTGATTTTGGGGCTGGATTGGACTGGTTTTCGGAGTGTTTTTTAGAGTGTTTTCAATGGTGATTAGCGGCCAGTGTATCTCCTGAAGAAGATGAAGTCAGGGAGGGGCTCTCGAAGAAGATCGAATTTCAGGGGGTCCTCAATTGCGGCGCTACTGATTTTTAGCGTTATTTTTTTGTATCCCTCTTCAGATTTTTTAAGTATTATTTATAGGTAGAGTCTAGGTCTAGGTGTATTTTTGTGTATTTGTTAATTAGTCCCTAGGTCCTTTTGTGTTAAGTACTTAGGGTCTTTTTATTTATTTTTTTGTCCCAAAGAATAGTCTAGAAGGGTCCCTAGACTACATAATGACTTCTTTTTTATTTTTTATGTTTAAAAATAAGATAGAAATACTACACAGTGCCAAAGCTAATATTAACTAATTAAACTAGACATGAAACTATTTTTGTATTTTCGAAATTATATAAGGTACTATTTTTGTGCTTTTTGAATTTATGAAAAATACATAAACTAATTTTTTTTTTGTAATTTTTATTTTTCTTGTAATAAAAAAAAGTAAAAGATCCAAAATTAATTGAAATAGCTATATTAGGCCTAAATTAAATATTTACGTGCTAAAAATATGAAAAATCTTTGAGAGGGTCAAAAATCACATGTCTACACTATTCCATCGTAATTGATCCCAAATCAATAAGAATTCTCTCTATACTTTTTTCTACGATGCTCTTATTTTTCTTTTATTGTTTCATAACAAAATTGTGTTTTTCTTTATAATGGGTGTCATCTAGGTCAGCTATTGCTCTTACAAGCCGCATTTCATTAATTTACGTGCAGGCTACTCCATATCAACATAGGGTCATGTCAGATATCAAAGATTAGAAAGATTGATAAATTGACCAAGCCAAAACAAGTACTATTAGTTAGTAACTTATTATTCCGTTGCTGTTGATTCCGAACCTACTCCATTTTGAATTATTATTGCAACTTTCTTGACTGTAATGGCTTTGGTGGGCGCCCAAGGAATTAAAAAGTAAAGGGATCTTGACTCTTGAGCCCCAAGAAATGGCTTACATAATGTGCCACCTACTAGTAATTTTTTATTTTGAATCCTAAAGATTACTAAACTTTACTTTTGTAATATATTCCCTGTGTCCAAATTTTTGTGACGGTATTCGAATTTCGAGAATCAAATTTCTTAATTTTTACCATAAATATGGACATAAAATCTTTACTTTTTTTAAAAAGAAATTCCTATGTAACAAGTACTATAAATTATTATAGTACTAATATTTAACAATTTAAAAGGCATATAATAAAATTACGATAAAAAAGAAAATTCTTCCACATAAATTGGGGTGGAGAGTGTGAAAACTCCAATGTTCAATATGTGCTAAATTGCAAGAAAAGTCTTAACATAAGGTTTGGTTGGGAGTTGGGTTTCTACTTAAAGGACCAACTACAAGTAGAATATTAACAGCTGAATCAATAACAATATTAAGAACAATGGCTGAGGAAAACAAAGTAATTCTACATGGAACATGGGCTAGCCTTTTTGTTAAGAGAGTAGAACTGGCTCTCAAAATCAAAGGCATAGCTTATGAGTATGTTGAAGAAGATTTGAGCAACAAGAGTCCGCAGCTCCTCAAATACAATCCTGCTCTCAAGAAGGTCCCTGTGCTTGTCCACAATGATAAACCTGTTTCAGAGTCGCTTGTCATTCTTGAATATATTGATGAAACCTGGAAGACCGGACCTAGAATCTTGCCACAAGATCCCTATGAAAGAGCCATAATTCGTTTTTGGGCTAATTACTTTGATCAGGTTAGTCATGTTGAACTGTGTGACCACTGAACACTTTTAATTTATTTATTTATGTCTTGGTGTGCAACATTAATTAGGACATCTCAATATGTTCAAATCATCCTGTTTTAAAGATGTTTTAACATTACTTTGCTCTAATATATACAGCATCTTATAGCCAGCACGGGGAAGTTGTGGAAGTCAACTGGAGAAGAACAAGAGAAGGCTCAAGAGGAAGTGTTGGAGAAGATAAGAATTCTGGAAGAGGGAATTACTGAAATCCATGGAAATGAATTGGGGCTCTTACAAATCTTGCTGGTTACAACATTTGGATCTCATAAAGCATATGAAGAGGTCCTTGGTGTGACGATTTTGGTTCCAGAAAATACCCCACTACTTTATTCCTGTGTGACAAGTTTAAATGAGTTGCCAGTGGTGAAAGAAATATGTACCCCTCATGATATGCTTGTGTCAAAGCTCAAAATCTATAGGCAAAATGCCTTAAAATCCACCACCCACTGAGCTACTGATCATTTTCTGGAAGAAATACTTGCGAGCTTGAAAACATTATTATTACATAGGGGGAGGGGAATAGTGAGAATTGAATCTGCGTGAAAATTCTCGTCAGTACCACTAGACTATAAGTGTTAGTGGTAAGCGTAGTTCAATTAAATAGTCTAAATAATTCCCAGCCACAGTGTCAGTCGTGTGGTTTCTGCTTGTAATAAGGTCTATGACCACGCTTGAGATCATTTGTGAAATGTTATATTTTAAATTTCTGAAACCGTGATATCTTTCAACTTCTAGTTTATCATCAACTGCAACAAATGAACAACCCCCTTTTGATAAGTTGTATTGAGATAGGCAGTAATAATTTGTTTTACCACCTAACAGTATAGCGATAAATTATGATTGTAATTATCACGCCCAACTATGTCTTATAAAAATGATTAAGCGATCGTTGCAAATATAATTCGGTGCAAGTCCGGAATCGAATCCCACAAAGAACTAAGGCTTAGCTACAGTTGTTCAATATCACTAAGAAACACAAGTCCAAACAATTTCCTAATTATAAAGATTATAATGTTTATTTTTATCTAATTAACTAACAAATCTAAAAAGCAGTAAAACTATCAATTAACAAGGATAAAGATTGGTGACAAGATTAAGGAGGTCTAGAGTTATGATTTCCCCAATTGTCGGAATCCTTCCCATTGCGTCTTCTATAATCTCGCATAAGTATTCTCTATCGATCGTGAGTACTTCGGGTGTTGTAATTCTCTTTCGAGCAACTACCACAATTTAGTAGACATATTCTTCCGAACTACGCTAGCTGGCACTAGTGCACCGCTCACTAAGATCGCATCAAGGCTTCGTTATTCCTAATCCCACCTTTAAACCCTCCGTATTGATCCCTCACATATGTTAGGAGTGATGTTGTTCAACAACTACCTAAATATGTACCATTTTCCAAGCAATACACACTAAATAGGCACATTCAGTTGATGGACATTCAATCAATAACAACAAATACGTAGTTGAACAAGTAGAGAAATCCAACGGCTCAATTATATAAAAAAACATAACAAGAATTCATCCTCTAAAAGGTTCCATCAAAACCCTGGATAACAAATTAGCTATTCATAATAGTATGTAAAACTACAATACTAGAATTCATAACCAATAATGGAAATAGAGGAAGAAAGAGGGAAAAACGTGAAATTGAATCCTTCTCCTTCTTGCTCCTAGCGTGTTCTTGCCCCCCTAAAGTCTTCCCTCTTTCCAAAGTAGTTTTAGGATGTATTTATATGACTTAGGTAGGGTGGAGGGTCGTCCAAGGCAATCCAAAATCGGATAGGAGAACTGGAGGGCGCGTCTGCCTTTGCGCAGCGCGCGACCATAGACGCGGATGCAGCTTTTGCAATTTTCCAATTCGCGAAGCGATCCGTGCCTTCGCTTCGCTTCGCTGTTTTGTGCCTTCATTTTTCTCCTTTTTCGTGTCCGTTTTCATACCACGCATGAGAATAGACGAGCTCCCAATTTTTTCCATCTCTTTCTTTTTGTGTCAAATTGTCATATTTTGTTCATATATCATCCAAACTCGTTCCTACACACAAAAAATACATAATTAGCATATTTCACTTCACAAACCATGTAATCTCCCGTGACTCACACAAGAATTAATATGCATATATACTAAAAAAATATGCATTTTTCATCATTTATCAGTAATTCAAGAAAAAAGTTAAAAAGAGATTCAACAACCTCAAGACACAAAACTAAAAAAGTTAGTTTTCTCCAAGCAATTCATCCGTCATTCACGCCAAACATTTTCTCTTTATCTTCAATACATGATCAGCAACTAATTAACAATATGCATGATTCAGATTTCAAATATGATCCCATCTTGGTTGGTTTGAGGCTTTGGATGACTGCACTGAGATTTTCTCGGCATGGATAATAGAATTATATGGAAGATTAACAAAAGAAACGTGACACATACATTAGCTCGTTTACTCTAGCTAACAACCCACCCTCGGCCTTTATTCGGATTTGAAATTGCTACACAATTGTATACGGTTAAAACCAAGATCAATGAGCACCCCAATTTTCCGGTGGGTCAAACGAAGCAAGGAGTAACTACAAGGAATCGAAATCGAAGCTGGGAGCCTCTCGTATCAAGGCCCGAACAAAACATCTGCCCTCAAAGCCATCGAGACCATGCCCCCGGATCCGGTTTGAGCTCCAAGACCTCGGAAAGCATTACCAAATGTTCGCACACGATTAACAAAGGGCCGTGATATCCGTGCCCGATCGGATATCACAGCATGGATCTCGGCCCGTATCGGTAACAGATCAATGATTAACGAAAAGAAGATTTTTACCTTTCTTAGAATTGTACTAGGGGTGAAACTCTCCTACTATATAAAAGAGATAATTTTTATTCAAGGGACACATTGTAACACGCATACCAAGACAATATACATTTGTTTTCTCTGCTTCCAAAAGTTATTCAAAGTTCTTAGTTTTGCTCATAGTTCTTCATAAATATTTGGCTCCAAACCGAAGGCAGGCTAATTGTTAAGCTCATAATCGAGCCCGGACTCAATACTACTACTGGTTTGGCTGTTTATTCTATCTTTAGTTTGCTCATCTAACGGTATTAGTCACTTATATTGAAGTAGTCCACATATCATTAAAATCGCGTATAAATTTAATTGTTATCTATTTTTAAGGGTAAATAGCTTGACGTCCACCGTGGTGCTAAGGATAATAGTGGTAGTTTGATATAAATTTCCATAACACACTCTATTTACGCTTATTCTTTGATATTTTAATTTCAGATCTACCTAATAATGTCAAACTCTCAGTCTGCTCACTTGAACGTAGATGCTGAGTCTGGCCATCATGGCGAAAACAACAATATAGTACCTAGCAACGAGGTGCCCCTGCTGATCCCAACGGAGTCCCAGTTGCAGACCCAATCGATGCCAACTCACGTGTGGTCATCGACGCCAACCTGCCGACCGACCTTGAGAACAACGTTCGCAGAGGAGCCCGACCAACGACTCGAGGTACGCCCGAAGGCGAAGACAACGGGATCAATCCGTGGGTGATCTTCAAAATGTTATAGGCCCAACAGGCAGCGATAGCGCAACTGCAGAATCAAAGTCGCGCCCCTAGTAGGGATGAGCCCGAACCATCCGGGAAAACACCCAAAGAAATGAGCAAGTCACAGAAAGGCCGGGTGAAGCTGAGCCCGGGACCAACCCCGAAATAATAAAAATGCTTGAGGAACTGACAAAGCAGGTGGAATCGGGGGAGAAGAAAATTGAGGCCAACGACAAAAAAGTGGAGACATGAAACTCCAGAATTGATCAAATCCCAAGAGCGCCCCTGATATTGAAATGCCTAGACTCCAAGAAATTTGTTCAAAAGCCTTTTCCTCCGAGCGCGAAATCGAAGCCAATACCGAAGAAGTTCCGTATGCCCGATATTCTGAAGTATAACGGAACCATGGATCCAAATGAGCATGTGACCTCGTAAACATGTGCCATCAAGGTAAACGACTTAGAAGATGACGAAATCGAGTCGGTTTTGTTATAAAAGTTCGGAAAAACCCTGTCAAAGGGAGCAATGATATGGTATCACAACTTACCCCCAAATTCTATTGATTCGTTTGCTATGCTTGCAGATGCCTTTGTGAAAGGGCATGCCGGGGCCATCAAGGTCGATCCCAGAAAATCGAATATTTTCAAGGTAAAACAAAGAGATAACGAAATTCTCAAGGAATTTGTATCAAGGTTACAAATGGGACGGATAGACCTGCCTCCGGTTGCGGATAATTGGGTCGTTCAGGCGTTCAATCAAGGACTCAACTCCCGAAGCTCCTTGACTTCACAGTAGTTGAAACAGAATTCGATAGAGTGCCTAGCGGTAACTTGGGCCGGCGTCCATAACATGTACCAGTCAAAAATAAGAGTCAAGGACGATCAGTTCGGGACCCCCTTGCGAGTCTATTTATCCCATCAGAACTAATAACAGGTCTAAAGAGTCGTCGATCATGAACCAAGACCGAAAAGAGACCGGTATCAACCGTATAGCGGAGATCGAAGGGGTAACGGATCTGGGCGTAACCTTGAGAGAAACGAAAAGAAGAACGATCAAGGCCACAGTAGCCGGGAACTCATGAGAAAAAGCGATTTTGATAGGCCACTCGGGGCCAGGGAGGTACCAAGGTTATCGGAATATAACTTTAGTGTCGATGCTGCCAGCATCATATCTGCCATCGGGCGCATCAAGGATACCAAGTGGCCACGACCATTGCAGTTTGACCTTACCCAAAGAGACCTTAACTTGATGTGTAGGTATCATAGCACTCATGGCAATAGAACCGAGGTCGGGGGACAATTAAGATAAGAAGTGGCCCGGTTATTCAATAATGGGCATCTACGGGAATTTCTGAGTGTCGAGCTAAAATTCACTTCAGGAATAGGGAGTCCAATAAATAGACCGAATAAGAAGAACCTCAGCATGTCATCAACATGATCATTGTAGCAGTCGATGTCCCCCAGGGACCAATGCTAAAGCGCACTAAGGTGTCCATCGCAAGGGAAAAATGAACCCGAGATTATATCCCGTAGGGAACTATTTTGTTCAACGATGAACGCCGAAGGCATCGTACAAATGCATAATGATGCACTGGTAATATCTGTACTTATAAATAAATCTAAAGTTAAACGTGTGTCGATTGATCCAGGTAGCTAGGCCAACATCATCAGATCGAGGGTCGTAGAGTAGTTGGGTCTAAAAGACCAAATAGTGCCAGCAATCCGGGTGTTGAACGGATTTTACATGGCATGTGAAACTACTAAAGGGGAGATAACCCTACCGATGAACACCGCTGGGACCATTCAGGAAACAAAGTTCTATGTGATTGAAGGGGATATAAGATATAATGCTCTATTCAAAAGACCATGGGTTCACAACATAAGGGCGGTGCCTTCGACCTAGCACCAGGCATTAAAGTTCCCTACACCGGAAGGGATCAAGACGGTGTATGGAGAGAATCTCGCCGCGAAGTAAATGTTCGCAGTCGATGAAGTACTCCCAGTACCCGCCATTTTGACGTTAAAAAGCGGGGAGCCGGCCAGAAAGGCCGAAGTTAATAACAATCACCGATGTCGGTCCCGATCGGACCGGAGGGACGAGAAGTTGATGAGGAAGATGATTACGTAGTTCCTAGATCATTCATAGCACCTGATGATACCGATGCCACCAAATCTACGATCGAAGAACTAGAGCAAGTTATATTGACCGAACACCTGCATGATCGAAAGGTATACTTGGGCACGGGGTTGACCCCCAAGCTCAGGAAAGAACTCATTAGTTTCCTTAAAACTAACATATCTGGTTTTGCCTGGTCCCACCTTGATATGATAGGGATCCCGCCGGAGATAACCACTCACAAGCTGAGTTTAGATCCTAACTTCCACCCGGTTAAATAGAAGATAAGACCTCAGTCCGAAGTCAAGCATGCCTTCATCAAAGACGAGGTACCTAAACTCCTTAAAATAGGTTCCATTCGGGAAGTTAAATACCCATACTGGTTAGCTAACGTAGTGATAGTTCCTAAAAAAGGGAGATAAATTAAGAATGTTCGTAGATTACAAAGACTTGAACAAGGCATGGCCTAAGGACTATTTTCCTTTTCCTAACATCGATCGCATGATCGATGCGACGGTCGGGCACAAGATACTGAGCTTTCTCGATGCCTATTCTGGGTACAACCAAATTCGGATGGACCTAGACGATTAAGAAAAAACTTCCTTTATCACTAAATTTTGCACCTATTATTATAATGTAATGTCGTTTAGACTAAAGAACACCAGTGCCACTTATCAACACCTAGTAAATCGGATGTTCAAAGAACAGATAGGAAAACCAATGGAAGTTTATATTGACGGCATGTTAGTTAAGTCCCTGCGAGTAGAGGACCATTTGAAATATTTATAGGAAACCTTTGACATATTAAAGAGATACAATATGAAGTTGAACTCCGAAAAATGCACATTCGGGGTCGGATCTGGAAAATTCCTTGGGTTCATGGTGTCCAATTGAGGGATCGAGATCAATTCTGATAAAATCAAAGCTATAGAAGACATCACCATGGTGGATAGTGTTAAGGCCGTTCAAAGACTAACCGCGCGTATCGCCGCCCTAGGCTGGTTCATATCGATTCCTCAGATAAGAGCCATCGGTTCTTATCACTATTGAAGAAGAAGAATAACTTTTCTTGGACTCCGGAGTGCCAACAAGCTTTGGAAGAACTCAAACGGTACCTTTCGAGTCCACCCCTACACCATATTCCGAAGGAGGATGAGCAGCTATACCTTTACTTGGCGGTATCCGAGGTGGCGGTAAATGGAGTCTTAGTCCGAGAAGAGGAAGGTATGCAATTTCATATTTACTATGTTAGTAGAACTCTAGGCGAGGCCGGAACAAGGTATCCTCACCTAAAAAAATTGGCGGTCGCTTTGCTACGCGCCTCCAGAAAGTTGAAACTGTACTTTCAATGCCACCCTATATGTGTCATAACCTCTTACCCACTAAGGAACATTATGCACAAACTCGAGCTCTCGGGAAGGTTGGCTAAATGGACCGTAGAAATTAGCAGGTACAATATCGAATATCGACCCTAAACCGCCATCAAATTACAAATCTTGGCAGACTTCGTGGCGGACTTTACGCCGGCCTTAATACCCAAAGTCGAAAAGGAATTGTTGTTAACCTCGGGGACTTCCTCGAGAATATGGACCCTCTTTATGGACGGTGCTTAAAACGAAAAGGGGTCTATACTCTGCATCGTGTTGAAGCTGCCTATGGGTAACGTAGTTAGTCAGTCTATTAGAACTGTGAAATTGACTAACAATGAGGCCGAGTATGAGGCCATGATTGCAGGTCTTGAATTGGCTAAAAGCCTTGGGGCCGAGGTGGTCAAATCTAAGTGTGATTCCCTCCTTGTGTTAAATCAAGTCGATTGGACGTTCGAAGTGAAAGAAGAACGAATGCAAAGGTATTTAGACAAATTGCAGGTAACGCTGCATCAATTCAAGGAATGGATCCTACAACACGTGCCCCGAGATCGAAATAGTAAGGTCAATGCTCTGGCTAACTTTGGATCATCGGTTGATGACGATGAGTTCAGTTCGGGATCAGTCGTACAACTCATGAAATTGGTAGTAGAAGAAGGCCATGCTGAAATAAACTCAACAAGTTTAACTTAGGATTGGAGGAACAAATACATATATTATTTAAAGACTGGGAAGTTGCCCTCGAATCCTAAAGAAACAAGAGCCCTGTGCACGAAGACGGCCGGGTTTAGCCTGTCCGAAGGGACTCTGTTCAGAAGAAGATTCGACGGCCCTCTCGCCATATGCTTAGGGCCAGGAGATACCGAATATGTCTTGAGAGAAGTTCACGAAGGCACTTGCGGAAATCATTCGAGGACAAAATCTTTGGTTCGGAAGATAATCAGGGCTGACTATTATTGGATCGACTTGGAGAAAGATTAGAAGGACTTCGTACGAAGATGCGACGGCTATTAGAAGCACGCACCGATGATCCATCAACCCTGAGAGCTACTACATTTGGTCTTGTCCCAATGGCCGTTCATGAAGTGGGGAATGGACATCCTCGGTCCCCTGCCATGGACACCTGGTAAGGCCCAATTCATACTGTTTATGACTGATTATTTTTCTAAATGGGTCGAAGATCAAGCGTTCAAGAAAGTACAGGAAAAAGAATTTACTTAATTTGGGACCACATAATATGTCGGTTCGGGATACCGGCCGAGATAGTGTGATAATCGGAAGCAATTCATCGGCAGCAAGGCAAACAAGTTTTTCAAAGATCACAAGATTAAAAAAATCTTATCAACACCCTATCACCCTTGTGGGAACGGATAGGCGGAATCAACAAACACGACCATACTTCAAAACCTGAAGAAGAGATTAACCGATGCCAAAGGGAAATGGAATGAAATTCTGCCTGAAGTCTTGTGGGCATACCGTACAACTTTGAAGTCTAGTACCGGGGCCACCCCATTTTTGTTAGTCTACGGTGCCGAAGCATTAATGCCGGTCGAAGTGGGGGAACCGAGCCTCAGGTTCCAATATGCGACCGAAGAATCAAACGGTGTGGCCATGAGCATGAGCTTGGAACTATTGGATGAAAGGCGTGTGGAGCCTTAGTCCGGTTGGCCGCCCAGAAACAGTGGATAGAAAGATATTACAACCGAAGAGCCAACCTCCGATACTACAAGATCGGGGACTTGGTGTTAAGAAAAGTAAAACTGCATACTCGAAACCCGAACGAGGGGAAGCTGGGACCGAATTGGGAAGGACCATATCGAGTCATCGAAACCGACAAAGGCTCGTACAAACTTGAAGTAGGAAACGGTGTGCGGCTACCGAGAAACTAGAACGTGACGCACTTAAAGCAGTACTACTGCTAAGGTACGATCTCATTTACTTTTTTATAATATTATGAATCGGACTAACACTTGCAGGCAATGACCAAGGGAGAATGTGACATAAGTTTGAAAGCATGCGTTGCACTCTTTTTCCCTACACCGATTTTGTCCCAAATGGGTTTTTCGGCAAGGTTTTTAACGAGACAACAGTAAATCTTGCTAACTTAGACTCGAATGCCGGTCTTAAATTGGAGTCAATGGGCACATCAACAGTATCCGAGCCCCATCAAGATCGACCTTGAACACTGGGGGCCATCACCCTCGAGTTAATGTTCTTAGCAAGGAAAGAAGGAAACTATTTACTTGAATAGCTTCGGCTCGGTGGTTAGGATTTATTGTAAGGTCCAAACGGTCATGTGAATCGTGCCCACATAGGCCACCTCAGTAGTGATACAAGCTTTTACATGCTTTCGATCATGTACTTTACACACAGAAATGAAAGAGAGTTTCCTCCTTGCTATCACACATTTTTTTGCCTCTTAAAACATAGATCCTAAGCCTATTAGGGAACTATCAAGCCTAAGGGCTACCCCTATCGGGAACTATCGAGCCCAAGGGCTACCCTTATCCGGGGACTAACGAGCCCAAGGGCTACCCCTACTCGGGGACTGTCGTCCGAAAAACGTTCGGGCAACTCGGGCTACCAAACCCCATAGGCACAAAAACCTATTAGATAGTGCCTAAAACACAAAAGGCTACGGCCACCCTAAAAAATGGCTCGGACACGTCCGAAGCTCATAATCAAAATATAAGGCCTTCAAAAAAATTTCAAAACATGATAAAAGGTTACCCTCGGCAAAAGCATCGCCTAAAATCACTTAAGCATCTGTGAAAACTTCCGGTCATTTCGAGTTTTCAAAGCCTCGAGCAAATAAAGTTGCATCGAAGTCATGCTCTGTTTGGACCTCTGAAAAACGAAAAACTTATTACTACTCCCTCCGTTTCAATTTAAATGAGGTAGTTTGACTCGGCACGGAGTTTAAGAAAAAGAAGAAGACTTTTGAAACTTGTGATTTTAAAAACTTATGGGGTAAAAGCTTTGTGGGGCCATGACATTTGTGTGGTTATAAAGGCTTCTCATTAAGGGTAAAATGAACAAAATGAAGAGTTTAAAGTTGAATTATTTCTAAATTTAGAAATGTGTCATTTATTTTGGAACAAACTAAAAAGAAAAGTACCTCATCTAATTTGAAACGGAGGGAGTATATTTGATTTTATGCTAAGGCATTAGAAATATTTTGCAAGAATAGAAATTATGAAAGATGCTAAAAAAGTAGAGACCCAAAATTGCTAGAAAAGGAAATTTTATATATTTCGGAGTGTATTTACAAAGGCCTAACAAAAACGGCCTCAAAATATACACAAGACAAAAACTAAAAACGTTCTAAGGCATTCATGCCTGATCTTCACTGGGACCCAATTTGTCGCCAGAACCGTGGGATCCTTCGAATCTCTCAGAACCCTCGGAACGTTGGGCACCTTCATGCTCGAAAAGTTTCTTTGCCTCGGCCTCAAGTTTTTTTTGCTTCCTCGATCTCGGGGGACAGTTCGAAGCCTCGGGTGTGAATCTCTTTGAGGGTCTATCTTCAAGAGAACCGCCTCATATATTCGACATTGGTCTTCAGGCAGGCCTCGGCTGCTAAGACATCAGCCTTGTATTGGGCCACCATCTCTTCGGTATCGGCGGAGGTTGTGTCCAACTTGGACTTTATTGCTTTGTATTCTCTACCGAGGGCGTCCCGATCTGCTAGAGCCGAGCTTAGTTATGCTCGGAGATTGTCATTCAGCTGGGACCGCTTGTTGCCTTTCTCTTTTTCCACCCAGAGTTGAACCTCTAATGATGTCAGCTTTGGCTAGACGGTTTCCTTCTACGAAGCCAGCATGTCCATTTTGCTCTTCCACCCGTCGGCCCTGGCTTGGACCTCGTTTATCTCGATTTGGAGTTGGTCGATCTGGTCGATCTTCTATTGGACCTGCGAGGTTTTTTCGTTAGCCACTACGACTAGTTCCTCATTCCTAACCTCGAAGACCTTTACCTTTTCGATTAGGTTGGCATGTTCCCGCTTCAGGGTCGAAGCTTCCTTTTGAGCCCTATCCAACTCGGTCTGAAGGTCCTTGATGGCCCTATCTTTTTGCTTGCTAAGGTGCTTGTACATATCCTTCTTTTGAACCTGCTCCTTAAGCTCGGCCTCGAGCTGATTAACTCTCGACACGATACTGAAGGAAGCTCTCGTGGTGAAGTACCAAGGCCTACAAAATAATGAAAGTCGTGGGAGATATCAAAACCTAAGTAAAATTCAAGAAGATGTAATTATGCCTTACCCGGTTCAGCGCCTGCTGTGCCTCATTGAAAAGACAAGGCACGTCCACCTCGTTCTTTTTTCCTGGTCCTCCTCGGTCACCAAGCATCAGAGGTAGTTGTCTACGCCCACGGGAGCAGATAGAACCCGGGCATCCTCCGGGACAGTAAGAATAACTGCTCTCTTGCGACCAGGGTCCACACTCGGAGTGGGAAGCTGATTAACCAGCTTTCGGCTCGAACTCGGCCCACCAGCTTCCAAAGATATGTCTTTCTTCGGGACTTCCAGGTCGCCCATCCCGAAAAAATCTTCCAAAGTAGACGAATCCACACCGTCGAAGAAGGACTGAAGGGGGTCGTCCGCATCGTGGACTCCTTCACTTGATTTCCCTTTTCATGCTAGGCCTCTTCGAGCATGGACTCGGTGTAAGAGGGCGTCCCCGTGATTTATATTACACCGGTCGCTTCCTTCGATACAGAACCGCCGTCTCGGGGGTTCTCAGCCCCCGTCTCCTTCTCGACCTCTTGAGTTGGAGGGAGATCGATCTCACGGCCCACCCCCTTGGCTGTGGCCTTCTCCCCGGGAGGGGTCGATCTATGGGCAGCAAAAATGTCGTCTTCTTCCGACTTATCCCTAAGCCGGAGAAGCGAGCCAGAATCTGGCACCCGAGAGCTGGTACTCTTCTTGGGCTTACGAGCCAATCTTTTCTTTGGCTTCACCTCAGAGCTCGGGGAGCCCGAAGCCTTTCTTTTATTCTTTTTCTTTTACCCCGCGGCAACCCCGTGCTGTCCCGCGATGGAGGGATCAATGGATAAAGGCACGTCCTCGTCCCCTTCCAAAGACCTAAGTTTGGTGGTCTTAGGCAAACCAACAAAAGAAAGAAGAAAGGTTAGTATGATGTAAGTTAAGAGCACGATAATAACTACTAGAAGGAAAACCTTACCATGAGAACGGGCCTCCCATCGGCCCTTCGAAAGCTTGTGCTATGAGCGCTCGAAGTATGACATCTGCTTACAGATGCCTTCAATCCACTCCTTGAGCCGGGGGATAGCATTTGGAACCCGGTCAACAACTGCACAACCACAAATACAAATGGTGATAAATGAGATGAAGAAAAATTGACACTTAAGGAAAGGCTGCACTTACGAGATGCATTCTACTTCTCAGGGAATGGTATGAACTCGGGAAGGATCAAGTCTTCGATCTTCATCCGAACGAAGCATCCCTTCCAGCCCCAATCTCGATCTTCGTTAATAGTCGAGAAGGGGGCTTTGCTGGCCCAACGAGTGAGCTTGATTAATCCCTCTCGGAAAATTCACTATATAGATGGAGCAGGTGGTCGAGGGTGAATCGATGGGACTCGATGTTATTCACAAAATAACGGAGGAGGATTACGATCTTCCAAAGAGACGGATGAATTTTCCCAAGTACACCTCGTATCTCTTGCAAAAATCTAAAACGACTGCGTCTAACGGGGCCAGCATGAAGGGATAAGTGTAAACACTTAAATACCCTTTCACATGGGTAGTGATATAGTCTTCAAGATCGGGGACTACCACGTCCTTATCTCCCCATTTACAGTCCTCTCGGACAGTGGGGAGAGTATCTTCGGTGAAAGAGCATATATATCTCGATGCCCATTTACCTCGGTCTTGTTTGGACAAGGCTTTCTCGACCTTGAAGTCGTCCACAATTGAATAGCCCCCCTGAATAACATTTTCAAGGAGGGCTCGGGGACTGGTTCGGTGGCAGCCGACTCGGTGGCAGCCACTTTGGGAGAAGAGGTGTCGAGAACAACCATTTCGGGAGAGGCCGCTTCGGTACCGGCGGCCGGTTGGGAAAATGAAGAGGCAACCTGTTGAGGAACTGATTTAGACGTTTTAGCCATTGTTATCTAGAAAAGTTTAAAAACTTAAAGAAAGAATACAAAGGTTTGAAAAATAGAGTATGAAGATTTGAATAATATCTGGGTAAGAAGCTGAAAACAACTATGAAAATTTGAAGATCAAGGATGAAGATATGAAGGTTTGAAGGAAGTTGGTGATAGCTAGAGGATTCGAAGGTAGAAGCTTGATTGGAAAGTAGAAAAAGAATAAGGGGATATAAGATTTTATAGGGGAAGTACACGACGCTTCGCATTCGTAGGCAACCAGTCGATGGTTGACACATGTCCGATGTCAGAACGACGCAACTGATGGGACGTTTCGACTTCTTCGTCATTTCGGTTGTAACGTACGGAGGAAGGAACCGGAGAACAACTATCGTTTCTCATTGTTCCGAAAAACCTAATCTCTGAGTAATGAGGGGACTATCTGTTACGGGTAAAACCAGGGCTAATGAGCACCCCGATTTCCCAGTGGGTCAAACGAAGCAAGGACGCAAGGAATCAAAATCGAAGCTGGGAGCCTCTCGTATCAAGGCCCGGACAAAATATCGGCCCTTGGAGCCATTGAGACCATGCCCCCGGCTCCGGTTCGAGCTCCAAGACCTTGGAAAGCATTACCAAATGCTCGCACACGATTAACATCTTGGCCCGCATCGGCAGAAGATAAATGATTAATGAAAAAGAAGATTTTTACCTTTGTTAGAATATACCAGGTGTGGAACTCTCCTACTATATAAAGGAGATAATTTTATTCATGGGACACATTGTAATACGCATACCAAGGCAATATACATTTGTTTTCTCTCCTTCCAAAAGTTATTTAAAATTCTTATTTTGCTCATAGTTATTCATAAATATTTGGCTCCGAACCGAAGGCAGGCTAATTGTTAAGCTCATAACCGAGCCCGGACTCAATACTACTACTGGTTTGGTTGTTTATTCTATCTTTAATTTGCTCATCTAACGGTATTAATCACTTGTATTGAATTAATCCACATATCCTTAAAACCGCGTATAAATTCAATTGTTCTCCATTTTTAAAGGTAAACAACTTTAAACTCACACAAGCTATTTGGAAACATGACACGTAAACAAGTTTCTTGGGTATTTTTGGAATTCTGTCATACACCTAGTCGATATGATTTTGTGTTTTCTGATCAAATAGCTTAACCGAAACTATTTCACCTTGAAGGCTCTAATAATTTAACAATAGAACTTTCATCCCACAACCACAAAATAAACTTACTGAGCTCTTTGTTCCCTCCAAAGCAATATGAGGACACAGATCTCTTTTTAAGAATTAAGAAGTGCAAATCATGTTCTTCCCTTTGATTAAAATTTAACTTCTTTATAATAGGTTGTGTATTTGGAATTCAACTAACTCCATCTCCACTCCATATCCCAGGAAAAAAAATGTTTATTTCTTGCTTCATGATTTCACCTATCCTTTATTTGTTTTCCAAACTTGGGCACAAAGAAATAGGTTGCTGGGGTCATTGCCCTTGTCATTTAGATTATTGAATCAGCTAACAATTAAAAAATGCGTGTTTATCACATATGTCGGTTCTTTTAAAATATACGAGTCAAATCTTGACTTTAGATGTGGCCAAGTGGTAAGCCAAAAAGATGTAAAGAATTTATATATGACGACTTTAAACATAAGCATCTCCATTCTGAAACAATCTGAGAGACCAAAATGGGAGAGGAAAATAAGAGTCCGGAACCCAATTATGGTTCATTTGGACTCAAAATACATAAATAGGTAGGAAAATAAAAAGATGACATATTTATATATAGTGCCACAATACTTGGCGCTATACATTAACGGTAACTGTGACGGTAATGTATAGCGCCAAGTATTGTGGCACTATATATAAATATGTCATCTTTTTTTTTTTCCTACCTATTTATGTATTTTGAGTCCAAAAGAACCATAATTGGGTTCCGGACTCCCATAATGGAAGGCCAGTATCGGAGTCATTTGTCATTCTTGAATACATTGATGAGACATGGAAGAACGAACCTCGACTCTTGCCTGAAGATCCTTATGAAAGATCCAGAGTCCGGTTTTGGGCTTCTTACATCCAACAGGTAATTCATGTCACAAATACATTCTTTCTTTCTAACCATTTTCACATTGTTCAAGACTTTTCATACTATGTGTATGAGTTTTGCCTATTTAGTCTATCCCAAGGTAAAATAAAGGAACGGGGTTGAGGTAAGAAAAGGACAAATTACACTAAATACTTCTCTAATATGACTTAACTGCACATACACGCCCTATATTGTAAAATCTAACACTTAAACCCTCTATATCAACACAAATATTTGGTTGAATAATATTTTTACTTAATTAAGATATTATGGATCGATCTCTTTCATAAAATTAAAAACTTATCCTAATAATTTGGTATAGTTAATATATGCTCCTATATATATATAAATTGAAACTTATGATTTTACTTTAAAAAACTACTTAAAAATTAGTTGGATAAGGCTCATTTTCATGGATTCAATTGATTTTTATTGACCATTGACACTCTTATGCATACCGACTGAATGCATGATCAAGGTCTTCAAAGGGGAAGAAAAAGCATTAGAGGAATTTTATGAGAAACTGAAGATGGAATCAAGAATTCCTCTCTGGGTATGGACAGGAATATAGGGTTGCTAGATATCATGATCATTGTAACACTAGGGGCATACAAAGCACAAGAGCAAGTGTTTGGTGTGAAGATATTAGATCCAGAGAAGACACCCCTGTTATACTCATGGCTGACTAGTTTAATTGAGCTGCCTATAGTTAAAGAAATCACTCCACCTCATGACAAGGTGGTTTCATTTCTTCATTTTCTCAAAGATATCGTCTTCAAAGCTCCGGCCAATTGAGCTTTTTTAATGTGTGTTTATGTCCATCTCTGTCTGTTGTGTGTACTTACTCATTAATTGTACTGAATGTCTTGTCCTCTGTATTGTATAATAAGGCTTATGCCCATTTGGATTCCAAAGCCTACTTAATTACATTTTGAGTGTGGTTATACAACAAAAAGTCATCATCCAGAAAAAAGTTCTTCATGAGCAAGTATTATTCTGATATTTCTATGAAATTAGGGCAAATGACTTTCCTCATCTATTTGTACAAGCAGTTCGCAATTTTTATTCTCTCCCTCAGAGGTTCTAGTTTGTCTAGTTGTCTGAAGTGCGGATATCACTGTCCCTTTGGGAGACTCTGTCGATTTTGTTATTCCCCGATCAAATTAATTCTCTTTATTTTAGTATTAAGTAATATCCACGGTTAAATTTTGGTCCTGACTCTGGACATGGCCACTAACCAGGAGATTCAGAAAATGATGGAGTGTGACTCGAGATTCAAACCAACAACGTAAAGTAATTTATCATTACACTAAAAGTTTCTCATGTGTCGATGGAATTCAACAATTTGAATGTGTACTTTGTTGAGCTTTAAAATTGGATAACAATTATACTTATAATGATTTTAATGATATGTGATTTCACTTGGCACAAACTGAGAAATATACGAATTAATGTTAGAAATTAACTGTAAAATAAAGCAAACCAATACAATGAGCAGTTATGGCCTTCGAGCTAGATCGCCCTCGAACCAACAGAATATGCTAACAAATGAGTATGAATTGAACAACAAAGCTTAAGAGAAAATGTAATGTATTGCTTTGTTATGCGTGAATATGATGTTTACAAATGATTAGAACCCTCTTTATATAGTAGAGGAATTCCACTTATGGTACAATTCTAAATACAGAAGGAAATCTCATGATTGGCTAAATGTCCGGTCTTGACTTGATACGTGCCGAGATTTTCGCCACGATCCTTGACCGGTCACGGATATCTCGGCTTTCTGTTATTTGGTTTAGCAGGCTTTCTTCGATCATGCTCGGTCCCCATCTCGCTTCGGTCTCGATCACGACTGATCTCGATCTTGATCAATCCTCGACTCACGAGCTTAGCGATCCATCTCCGTACCATGGTCCGATGCAATGCGAGGCCGGACCTTGGTCTATTACCCTGATTTCGATTAGCCACACAAAGTTAGAGAGGCCCCATCTTGACCGTATACAGATAGTCCCCTCATTTTTTGGAGTGTAATGACAAGAAACGAGTTGAGTCTTCGAACTTCCCCTCGATTTACCATGACGTGAGCATCGTGACGCAAGCAACCGAAGTGACCGAAACGTCCGGTCGGTCCAGTTTACTAGGCATTTAATGGACATCAGTCGACGGTCGTCCACTACCAGTATTGAACCGTTGTTTCGAAACTAATAAATAGTCAGCTTCTTCTTTCTTTCAAACTTTACTTTCAATTTCCTTCAATTTAATGCTCATAGTTCTTTGCATTCTGTAGAGCTTCCTGTCTTCAAATCTTTGTTTCTTTGCTTGTTCTTCCCAAAACACCAAAATTTCGATCTCTATTCTCCCTTGCTTACAAAAATGGCCAAAACATCTAAAACTGTTCCACAGAAAGAAAGCACTTCCTCGTCTCGGCCGGCCGGCGAGCAACCGGCGGCAGATCCTCCCCTAGAGGACTTTGTTCCTAGAAAGTGCGCCATTGCTGCTGATTTTAAGGTGGAGAACACACCCTCGACACCGGGTCGATGCGGACCGATGTCAAGATATATATGTACAATTACCGACGGTCTCCTCGAGAAGGTGAAAGAGGAGTGTAACTCGGTAGGCAAAGATGTAGTAGTTCCTACCCCTGAGGAATCTATCACCACTCATGTGGAGGGGTATCTAAGTGTCTATACTTACCTCTTCACGATAAGTCCCTTACACCCCAACATTGTCATCTTTTGTAAGAGGCACGACGTCACCCTTGGCCAAATTAATCCATCATTCTGGAGGATCATGATCCTCCTTTGATTTTTTGTAAGCAAGATCGAGGGGCATCCTTTTACCCTCGATCACCTTATGCGTCTCTACAGCCCCCGGCTTTATCGTGGAGGCATGATCAAGCTTTATCGCCGAGCCACCAAACCCCCGTTCTCGAGCATAGACGAGATCCCAGACCGAGGTTGAATGAGCAGATTCGTCCAAATAAAGACTTCGGATCTAATCCCCGCCGAAGACATGCCGTTTCATGAAAAATGGAACATGAATCGTAAGTATTGCCTTGAATATCTATCTCTGCCATTTTACTTCTCATCTTCTTTCCTCATCTAAGTTTTTTATGTTGGAGCTGTGGCTGTCGTGCCGGATGTGATCCCCAACCTCGAGCAATGGGTTAAGGGCCTGGTATCGTAGAGGTCCTACTCCGAGCGTGCTTGGATGGAAATATCTAGGGGCCAATGGGAGGCCCGTAGTCACAGTAATCATCTCTCCTTAGAACAATTTCCATTCGGGCTTTGTATTGGATTTACTCTTCTTTTTCCTTTTGTAGGCCTAGGAAAGGATGTATCAATGAGGCCCCCCTCTGCTGAAGAAGAGGCGTTTTCCCCTTCTCCTGCTCCGAAGCATACCAAGGAGAAAAGGGTCTCCTAGTTCTCCGAGCTCTCCGGGCCCGGAAAAGAAAAAATCGATGAGGAGACCCTATAAACCCAAAGGGGTCATCCGCCTAACTATAAAGTCAGTCAAACAGCTGAGGGATGAGGCTTAAGAGGAAGAAGAAGAAGAAGAAGACTCTAGGCCGGTGACCCATGTGCGAACTGGCACCGAGATTCAAGGAACCACTGGGCCGGCGGGAGCCGAAACTTCTTTACCCCGACCTGATGAACCCGAGCCAGAAAAAGCCAAAGATCCTTCACCTCGAGGTGGGGAGGCTACTGAGGAGGCGGTCGAAGCCGGTGCAAAAACCGGGCTCGAGGTTCCCAGAACGGAGGCGATGCCTCGAAAGACCATATTGGGGCAATAGAGATCGGGGATCCTCCCTCGTTCACTCCAGTTTCTGATTCGATGATACGTGACGCTCAGGCTGCGGAGGCTTGTCATGGGGAAGGGGCCCACGGAGAGGAAGATTATTTCCGTGGTTATTTTTCTGCGGTAGAAGATGTCACCGGTTTGGGTGACTTGGATATACCTAGGATGAGCTCGAATGAGGCTTCCTCGAGCTTTAAACTGACTAACCAATACCTGGCCCCTAACGTCGATCCCCGGCGTAAGCGGCCACTTATCATCTTGGTCCCGGAGGATGCTCAAGTTTTCTCTGCCACCGTAGGGGTGGCTAGCTATCTTCGATGCTTGGTCATTGAAGAGGACCAAGCCAAGATGGATGAAGTGGAAGTTGCTTGCTTGTTCGACAAGGCCCAGCATGCTCTGAATCGGTGAGTTCAAGGGCCATTGCATTATATCTTTATGACTTTGAATTGTAGATATTTCTAACATTTTCTTCCTTTCTCGTAGGCTTCAGTGTTGTATCATGAGGCCTTTCTTCGAATCCAAGAGGAACGTAAGGCCGAGGTCCAGGGCCTTACTAAGAAATGCAATACTACAAGTTTCTTAGTGAGAAGCTTCAAGTAGACTTGGTAGCGGCTCAAGATGAGCATGCTGAGATGGCCGAGCAGGTATTCCAAGTCCTTCATGATAGTGAGGACGAGTCGGAAATAACAACTAACGATCCAATTCTGCAGGTCCGACAGAGGCTCGAACAGATCAAGGGCCTCCAAGGGCAAATAGCTAATGTACGAGCTAAGGCTAAAGAGTTCAAGGGGTGTATGGACATTCTGGCTGCACAAAAGAAGGCCGTTCAAGCAGAGCTGGATTCGGCCGAGTCTCAGCTTCGGTCGGCAAGAGAGGATGCCTCGGCTCAGGCTAAGAAAG
Source organism: Nicotiana attenuata (assembly GCF_001879085.1). Lineage (NCBI taxonomy): Eukaryota > Viridiplantae > Streptophyta > Magnoliopsida > Solanales > Solanaceae > Nicotiana > Nicotiana attenuata. The sequence goes on along the minus strand of NW_017674087.1, from coordinate 86,117 downwards.
TCGAGGAGTTTGAGTCCAACTTAGCCAATTTAGCCAAAGAGCTCGAAGTGGCCAGATCTGAGGCAGCCGTGGCCAATATCAAGGCTCAAGCTAGTGCGACCCAATACAAGGCCGATGCTGAAGCCACCCTAGCGCAAGCCAAGAGCATGGTGGATCACGCGAAGTGGTAAGCTCGGAGAGAGGCCCTTGAGTGGGCCCGTGATAAAGCCTCGATATATCTACTGAAATAAAGGTTTCCAGGGCAGAGGAGACAAAGGCTCGGAAGCTGGATTTTCTCGAGGAAGACTCCGAAAACTCGAGTGAATCTGGTGGTGGAGAAGATTCTGAGGGCGAAGATACTCCTACCGATAAGGATTGTGCTACTTAAGCTTTTCGATAGTTTTTTAAATTTTTGTTGAGGTCGTTCCAGCCTTTGTAAAGAATTTCCATCGGTCCGTGTTGCCTTTATAAAAAGTTTTTTATGAATATAAAACTTCTTCATTTTCATAGCTTGTGAATCTGTTGTCTTTTTTTGCTATTTCATATAAGGGTCAAAAGGCCTTAGCATAAAATCATGAATTTGTGTTCGTGGGTCCAAGGTTTGGGGAAGGTAAAGGCCAATAATAAGCCTCGCCTTTGAACTTTTCTAATCGATGGACCCCGAATGATAACTCAAACTTGAGTTTACATAGCCCTTAAGCTTAATGATCGAGTTAGGACATGCTTGAACTCGGAATTAGGTAGCCCTTAGGCTTTCTAGTCAAGTGAGAAGGATCTCTTGAACTTGAAGTGAAAGTAGCCCTTAGGCCTTTAGTAAATTTTGTATTTGGCCGATCTGGCCTTTGTAAAACGATCGTTTAATCATATTTATAAGGCTTTTTCTACCCTTTTCGGCTTTTAAAGTTTTCCATTTGTTTATCATTCGTGTTCACAAAGGTTGAAATGCCTAAGCATGAAATAAGGAATTGTTCGAGAGTTCGAACAATTTTGTACTCTTTAGAGTTTTCGAGGCTTGATATTATCGAAGCCTTTTATGATTTCGTCGGGGTTAGCCCTTTTAATCGGTTTATGAAAGAATTCGAAGGCCCGTTTTGTTACGAATTCGGACGTCTCCGAGCCGTGTTAATTTGGCCGCAGCCTCTTTAGTTCGGGATTTGCCCCTTGGGCTTAATTTCCCGTTTTACTTCGGGGCTTGCCCGAAGTGTTAGTCCCCGAGCGGGGTGGCCGTGTCCTATAAAAATCGAGAGTTGCCCGAAGTGTTAGTCCCCGAGTGGGGTGGCCGTGGCCTATAAAAATCGAGAGTTGCCTAAAAGGTCTTATGATCTCAAAGTTTTAACAATTCGATCTTGTTTATTTTTCGAACGGTCAGTCCCCGATCGTGGGGGTAATTATCCAAACTCTGGTTATTATCGGCCCTTAAGCCTGTTCACACAATAGATCGAGAGTGTGAAATTGTAACGTAGAAGAAATTTTCTAAGGCATGAGATATTGGCAAGGAAAAATACTTCTCTTTATAATTGATTATACATGCGTACATGTTCTGTGCCAGGGCTCGAGCTAACTAAGCGGGCACGGCTCGTTTGACCGTTTGGCCCTTACTAATTTCCTATCGAGACCCCAATGTCATGAAGTAATTTCCTCACAACAAAATTGACATTCGAGGGGTAATGCCCCCCAGTATTCGAGGTTGATTGTAAAGAAGCCTCAGATACTGTTGAATTGTTCTAAGTTAGCACGATCAATGGTTGCCTCATTAAAAACCTCACCGGAAAAATCATTTGGGACAAAACCTGTCTAAGGGAAAAAGAGTGCAACGCATGCTTTTAGACCTAAAGACTTCGTGTCGAGGAGTCCATTGTTGTTACTGATCGAACACCTGCAAGAGTTAGTTTAAAATATAAATGAAAATGTAAGGGGCTGCACCTTAGCAGTTGTTTGGTAATTGTTCGCCCTTCATCATGCCAAGCTTGTAGGATCCCTTTCCTGTGATTTCGAGAACCTGGTACAGTCCTTCCTAGTTCGGACCTAGCTTCCCTTCATTCGGACTTCCGGTGTTGAGGGTGACTTTTCTAAGCACCAAGTCCCCGATGTTAAAATGTCGAATATTGGCTCTTCGATTGTAGTACCTTTCGACCCGCTATTTTTGGGCAGATAATCGAACGAAGGCGCCTTCGCGTCTTTCATCCAACAATTCTAGGCGCGTATTCATAGCCTCGTCATTTGACTCCTCTGAAGGTTCTGAATGATGGTTTTGTTGGTAGATTCGGCTTGTCCATTCCTACTGGGATGATAAGACATCGATAGGATTCATTTCATCTTGTGATCCTCGAGAAATTTAGTCACTTCGCCGCCGACAAATTGCTTTCCATTATCACATACGATCTCGGAGGGCATCCCGAATCGGCATATGATGTGGTCCCAAATGAAGTCTATGACTTCTTTTTCTCTGACTATCTCTAAAGCCTGTGCTTCAACCCACTTAGAATAATAATTAGTCATAAATAATATAAACTGAGCTTTACCTGGGGCCGATGGAAGAGGGCCGACGATGTCCATTCCCTATTTCATAAACGGCCATGGGGATAAGACCGAATGGAGCTGCTCTCCGGCTTGATGAATCATCGGAGCATGCCTTTGACATTTATCACAGTTTTGTACAAACTCCTTTGCACCATTTTCCGTATCAATCCAGTAATAGCCGGCTCTGATTACCTTTCGAACCAGTGATTCAGCGCCTGAGTGGTTTCCACAAGTGCCTTCATGAACTTCCCGTAGGATATAATCAGTATCTCCCGGTCCCAAACATATTGCCAACGGTCCATCGAACATCCTTCTAAATAGTGTTCCGTCTTCGGACAAAGTGAACCGTGCTACCTTTGAGCACAGAGCTCTCGATTCCTTTGGGTCTGATGGAAGCTTCCCGTTCTTTAAGTACTCTATGTACTTGTTTCTCCAATCCCAAGTCAAACTCGTGGAGTTTATTTCGGCGTGGCCTTCTTCGACCACCGACCTCATGAGTTGTACGAAAGTCCCCGAGTTGAGTTTGTTATCTTCGACCGATGAACCTATATTGGCTAGAGCATCGGCTTCGCTGTTATGTTCTCGAGGTACATGTTGCAAGGTCCATTCCTTAAATCGATGCAGAGTCAGCTATAGTTTATCCAAGTACCTCTACATTGGCCAATCGACCAGAAAACTCGGGTTTTTGCAAAATGTTTGAAAGAGGATAAGTTGTCACGACACATATTGTATGGCATTGGAAGTATGGTTTTAGTTTTCTTAAGGCTCTTATTAAATCAAGTGCTAATTTTTCTAAGTGCGGATATCTAGTTTCAGCCTCACCTAAGGTCCGACTAACATAATAGACAGGGAATTGCGTACCTTGTTCTTCTCGGACCAGGACTCCACTTACCGCTATCTCTGAGACTGCCAAGTACAAGTAAAGTTGTTCGTCCACTTTTGGGGTATGGAGCAGCGGCGGGCTCGATAAGTATCACTTTAGTATCCCCAAGGCTTGTTGGCATTCCGGGGTCCATGCAAAGTTGCTCTTCTTATTCAGCGGTGAGAAGAATCGGTGACTCCTATCTGAGGATCTTGAAATGAAGCGCCCTAGGGCGACTATGTGCCTCGTTAGCCTATATACGGCCTTTACATTATCTATGATCGTGATGTCCTCGATAGCTTTGATCTTATCGGGGTTGATCTCGATCCCCCGGTTGGACACCATGAAGCCGAGAAACTTGCCCGAGCCAACCCGGAACACTCACTTTTCGGGGTTGAGTTTCATATTGTACTTCCTCAGTATACGAAAGTTTCCTGCAAATGCTTCAAATGGTCCTCTGCTCGCAAGGACTTAACTAGAATGTCATCAATATAAACCTCCATAGATTTCCCTATTTGTTGTTCGAACATTCGATTTACTAGGCGTTGATAGGTTCCACCGGCATTTTTTAGTCCGAAAGGCATTGCATTATAATAGTAGGTGCCATACATAGTGATAAACGAGGTCTTTTCCTGGTCCTCCGGGTTCATCTGTATTTGGTTGTACCCGGAGTAGGCATCGAGAAAACTGAGAGTCTCATGGCCGGCCATGGCATCAATCATACAATCGATGTTAGGCAAAGGAAAAGAATCCTTGGGGCATGCTTTATTCAGGTCTTTATAATCTATGCACATTCTAAGTTTGTTTGTTTCTCGTGATGACGCCTACTAACGGAGCTAGGCAAGCATACATTTTAAACATTCCCTGATTTCACCTCAACAATAACAATATAAATATAACGGGTCATTTAAATAAAAGTGGAAGTCTTTAAAATATAGATAACTGAAAACCCAAAAATGCGGAAGTTTAACATTTCTCTACCCAAGACTGGTGTCGCTATCTCACGAACTACTAAAGAGTGCTACAAACAAGTCTGAATAGAAAATGCATAAATGTCTGTCTCGGTACAATGAAAACAAACTGAAAACATGGAAAGGGACTCCGGCCTGCGAATGCCAGCTAGGCTACCTCGTAAGTCCCTGGACTGAAGTCAGCTCCCGATCAATATCCTACTGCTGTGGTCCAAAAGCTGCTCCGGTACCGTGATCTGTGCAAAAGAGCACAGAAGTGTAGCATCAGCACAACCGACCCCATGTGCTGGTAAGTGCCTGGCCTATCCCTGGCGAAGTAGTGACGAGGCTAGACAGGACTACCAAACCAACCTGTGCAGTTCAATATATATATGCAATAAAAGGAAAGAACAAAGAAATTAAACAGTTAAGAGGGAGGGGAGCATACTATGGGGGAGTACAGTCCGGATATAAAGTCAACAATTTAAGTAAGAAACAGGGCAATAACAATAATTAATGAGAGCAGGAAAATCAACAGTTGCACGGCATCAACCTTGGTGCTTTTACTCTCATTCTCACCAAAAGCAATCAAATAAAGTGCACGGCATCACCCTTCGTGCTTTCCCTCACATAACACTCATATCATGGCACGGAATGATCCTTCGTGCAATTACAATCAAATCAGAGCACGGAATGTCCCTTCGTGCATAAATAATCAAAACATGGCACGGAATGACCCTTCGTGCAAATATAATCAAAACATGGCACGGAAAGACCCTTCGTGCATAATATAATCAAAACATGGCACGGAATGACCCTTCGTGCATAATATCACTCTTCCTCACCCAAACAGTAATCACAACCAAACGGGGCGAGGGGATAAACAAATATTAAGAAATGTCCCGGCAAGGGAATTACACAATTAACAGCTAAATCCCGGCAAGGGAGCAACAACAATACTTTCACATCCCAGCAAGGGAGATAATCAATATACTCAAACCATCCCAGCAAGGGATAAATCATATCTCTTTCTATTTCTTTCATTTCTTACTCAATAGTCTTTTTATCGTTCGAGCCAACGCTCCAAAGAATTTACAATTCATAATTAGTCCTCATACTCTTCACATTGCATAGAATTCATCAATTAACATAGAAGAGTCATAACATTATCAGGGTACATACAAGGACCCACGGTCATGCTAGACACCGGTGTATAGACACTCGTCACCATGCCTATACACCGTACTCAACATTTAGCAATTAGCAAACAACACTCTAATCCTATTCCCTCAAGCCAAAGTTAGATCAAACACTTACCTCGGTCCAAAGAATAGCAATCAATCCTCAAATACCGCCTTTCCTCTACAATCCGACTCTGAAATGATGGTATCTAAGCATAATTAATTCAATAATATCAATAAAGACTCAATGGTAATATCCCATAGCCTAGATATGAATTTCCTAGCATTCTTCCAAAAATACCAAAATTCGACACCGGGCCCACATGGTCCAAACACGAGGCTCGGACCAAAACCCAATCACCCATAACCCCACGAGTTCAAATATGCAATTTGTTTTAATATTCGACCCCAAATTGAGGTTGAATCACCCAAAATTCTCAAAACCCTAGCTCTACCCAAAACCCTTAATTTCTACTTTGATTTCATGATTTAGGTCTAGAAATTCAGTAATTAATGAAGAGGAGTGAAGGAATTAGGTGGGAAATTACTTACCCAAAGACTTTGGTGAAGAAGAGTTCCAAAAATCGCCCCTAGAGCTTGGAGAAGACAAGTTTTATGAAAGAATGGGAATAATCCCGTAATGGTTCTGTTTTGAACTTTAAAAATCACTGGGCGAAAATGCCCTTCGCGTTCGCAGGAAAGGGGCCGCGTTCGCGAAGGGTAAGCTGGGTAGGCATCACGATCGCGTGGGAAGGAACGCGAACGCGTAGAAGGAAAGGCTGGGGTCCTGAAATTACCCTACGCGATCGCGATGATGGGGACGCGAAGGCGAAGGAGACCAACCTGAAGCTATGCGAACGTGGGGGAACTAATGCGAACGCGATGAAGAAAATCCCTGTGTAAAAATTGCAGAAAATCTGATATCATCCCAAGTCCAAAACCACCCCGAACACCTCCGAAAACACTCCCGAGCCCTCGGGGCTCCTAACCAATCGCACACACTAACTCAACAACATCCTACGAACTTAACCGTGCGATCAAATCGCCAAAATAACATCATAAACGAGGAATCAAACCTCAAAATCATCACTTTTTTCATTCTAACTTCATAAACTTCAAACTTTAGATATTTAGGTCCGAAACACATCAAATGACGTCCGATTTCGACCAAACTTTACAGAAAGCGCTTAACACATATTTAAGACTTGTTCCGGACGTCAGAACCAAAATACGAGCCCGATACCATAGTCTTTTAATCAATTTTTATTTCCATTTTCCTTAATAATTCCAGAAAAACAATTTCACAGAAAAATTCTTTTGGGTAGAAAGCTTAGACTCCGGGCACATGCCCGAGTCCCATATTTTTCTACGGACCCTCCGGGACCGTCAATTCACGGGTCCGGGTCCGTTACCAAAAATATTGACCGAAGTCAACTTTAATCATTTTAAAGCCACATTTTGAAAATTTTCACAGAATTTAACATATAATCTTTCCGGCTACGCGCCCGAACTGTGCACGCAAATCGAGGCAACTAAAGGTGAGGTTTTCAAGACCTCAGAAGCACGGAAAAAGAGAAATCCGTTGATGACCCTTTGGGTCGTCACAACTACGTTCGGCAACCATTTGAGATACTTTACTTCCCGAATGGATTTTATTTTGAGAAGTTTGCTTACCTCATCTTTGATGAAAGCGTGTTTGAC